>NC_069387.1:123980045-124283075 GCF_027475565.1 Acinonyx jubatus
TCATAGGATATAAAAACCTATGGGGAGGAGTCCTTGTGAGTCTGGTGTGTCACAGAGCTGTTCCTAGTTTACTTGGTCTCTAAATTGAACAATGGTTTTACTCTTTAGTTTATATTTGACTTGTTGCTCCTGTTCATCTGGAAATTAAGCACATAAAGAAGGTGAGGTGGTTGACTGTTGGCTGGCAGTTCTATAAAGGTATTTATAGCCAGAAATGCTAGTTCCCCTTCCCTTCTCTTTCAGCCTTAGAAAGGAGAGAGAGTAAGGGTTAGAAGTACTGAATAGGTTAGGTATGATCTAAGTTGTATAAAAGAAACCAGCCTTAGAGAAGCCAACATCTTTGGATCCAAACAATCTTGGGGGGTTGAGCTTCTGAATAGATTGGCACATTCAAAATTCAATTTGTATTGCCTCACATGCCAGTATATTTTCTAATTAAATTAAGCCCTCATGCTAGTTAGGGCTTTTGAAAGCTTTTCTCTCTTTCTCTCTTTCTCTCTTTCTCTCTTTCTCTCTTTCTCTCTTTCTTTCTTTTCTCGTTGTGGTTTTATGAGAGGATCAGCCTTGCATTTAAAAGCAACAGAAAATTTAGTCCTTGGTACTATTCAAAATTTTCACCACGAGGGGCGCCTGGGTGGCTCAGTCAGTTAAGCGTCCGACTTCGGCTCAGGTCATGATCTCACGGTCCGTGAGTTCGAGCCCTGCACAGGGCTCTCTGCTGACAGCTCAGAGCCTGGAGCCTGTTTCTGATTCTGTGTCTCCCTCTCTCTCTGACCCTCCCCTGCTCGTGCTCTGTCTCTCTCTGTCTCAAAAATAAATAAACATTTAAATCTTTAAAAAAAAAAAACTTTCACCATGAAAGATTAATTCTACGTAGAAACTGTTTAAAAGATATTTTTATAACTTAATGAAGATCTTTCCAAAAAATGATTTATTTCTCTATGCCTTTATCATAGATGCCAGAAAAAGTTGAGGAGAACCACTGTATTGGCGACTAGGTTCATTTATTGCAGATAATTTATGGAATTAATATTTCACATATAATGGCAAAAAAGCCATAGCTTTTTTTGGTTTCTAAGTGCAATTTATTTTCATTTGTATTGGACTTTTACTAAGCTTCAGTTTACAACCTTAGCCTGATGTCTGTTGTTTCTTTATCTTTTATCTAGAGTTAGTTTTTACTAAACCTCATGTCTATAAGCTCCCCAGTTATAGCCTTCAGATTTACAACTTGTTCTTCCTTTTTTCTTTCTTTCTTTCCTTGTTCATTCATTGGTTTATCTTTTATTTTTAATATTTCCCTTTTAATTATAAAAATACTGCACCAACAATGATTTTGTCAAAAAAAAATCACCAGATATTCCACTGTACAGTTGCTTTTATTATTTTTTTTAAGGTTTATTTATTTTGAGAGAGAGAGCACGCATGCGTGTGCATGAGCAGGGGAGAGACAGAGAGAGAAGGAGAGAGGGAATCTGAAGCAGGCTGCATGCTGTCAGCGAGGAGCCCAATGTAGGACTTGATCTCACTGTGAGATCATGACCTGAGCTGAAATCCAGAGTCAGACGCTTCACTGACTGAGCCACTCAAGTGCCCCCAGTTGCTTTTATTTTTGCATTTCAACACTCAAGCCTTTAATGCATCCGTATACATATGTAGGTACTGTCATTGTAGACATCTAGCTTGGTGTTTTACTATTTTTCCACTGATGCCATTATAAGTAATTTTCCATGTTGTTAACAGAGATTTTTAGCCATCTTTTTTTATTGCAATATAATATTTTATCAGGTGGATGCACAGCAGTTTATTTCATCAGTCTCCTGTTGTTAGATATTCAGTTATCTCTTTCTTCCATAATATTAGATAACACTGCAGTGAATATGCTTACATATATGACTTTACTCTCCTTCTGGATGATTTCATTAAGATAAATTCCTACAAGTAGAAGTTCTGAGTGAAAGGATGTGAATATCTTTATGTTTTCTTGTATGTGTTGCCAAATTACTTTCCCTTTTAAAGTTTATGTCAATTTATACTGCTGCCAGCAATTTTGCACCTGGATTATTGATGCCCATTTCTTAGAAGGCTTTATGTCTTCAGTCTTGCTCTCTCCTTTGATCTGGCCTGAAAGCAACAGCCCAAAATATTCTCCCAGAATGCTGTACTGTTCACACCTACCTCTGTCTTCCTTGGTTGCCTATCACCTGTCTGCCAGTTTAGGTATAAATTTTTAAATCCAAGCCATCTAACCACCTAACATCATCTATTTTAATTGTTTTGCAAACCTTATGTGAAGCAGCCTCTCTTCAGTTTCTTCAAACAACCCTTCTTTCTTACCTCAGTCTTCCCTCTGACCATTTCTTACATTCAGAACCACTTCTCTGTCAGCATTTCTCCATCTCACTTAATTTCAAAAATTGCTTCTTCTGCAAAGCTGACGACACAGAACCACCTGTAATGATGATATCTTTAGTACTTTGTGTACTTAACTCCTGATGAGTTGCTAATAAATGTCAGTGTGACCAATGAGAAAAATACAAAAACAAACAAACAGACAAAACAAAGATGTTCAGTGGAGATTGCTTTTAAAGGAAAACTCAAGATTCATAAGAGCACTAGGTTCCCCAGAATAAAACTTGAGAAAAGAATGAGAAATTTTGTGCTCAATTTTTGGGTCCTATCACTGTTTCTGTGGCTGTGGGCAAGTCAACTTACTCCATCCTCTGTTTAAGCTACAGAGTGGAAAATATAGTGTTGCCAGTCATCTCAGGAGACTCATGACACTTTCTTCGCTTCTGGTTATTTTTTTCCTCAATATCATTGGCATCATAATCATTATAATCCTAATATTTACTGAGTGTTTACTATGTGCCAGGCACTGAGATGGTATATATATATATGCCTTTGCTGTTTTAACCCTAACAGCAGCTCAGAGAACTAGGTATCCCCTCTATTCACATGAGAAATCCATTGATAGAGATTTTGTTACTTGCTCTGCTAGTTAGTGGTAGAGCCATAATTTAAACCTTAATTCGTACAGAATTACTTTTCTGAAATACCAGTCTATCAAATCCCTTCCCTGTCTACAATTCCCTGATCATTTCTTAGTGCATATGAAAAAGAAAGTACAAACTCAGCAACATTGGAAGACCCTTCCAAATTTCTGTCCAGTTTACTTTTCCATTCTCTTCTTTCTCTACTCTCCCATCCCCTCACATGTCCTATATTTCACTCTGGCAGAGCTGTTTATTTCACAAATATATCATACCATTTCACACATCTGAGTCTTTGTTTCTGTCTCTAGAGTGCTTTCCATTTGCCTCCTGGAAAACTCCTATTCATCCCCAAGGTCCAGTTCAGATGCTCTGTACTCGATGCAAAGCATTCCAGATTTTCCTGCGTAGAGTTAGTGGCTTGGTACTCTTATGTTCTTTTGTCTGTTTTTCTGCTGTAGTCTTTCACACTGCTTTATAATTATTTGCTTACATGCCTATCTCTCTTGCTTCAATACGAGTGTTGAAATACGATATGGAAAGGCAAGATTTTTACAAAGATACCTTTTAAATATAGCTGCAATTAAAACTCTGTGTATTTAAAATGACATTGTTTCCCTTTTCCCCCCTCAGCATAGGGCTACTTTCAAATTTGAATCAACAGATGAAGATAAAAGAAAGGTAAGCCTTGGTGTTACCGTGTGTGGGGGGGGGGGGGGTGGGGGGGGGTATGTGTGTGTTTCATTCATGGACTTTCTAAACAGTGAACTTGTTTTTATCTGATGATTGTTTAGTTTTTGGTTTCCTTTCAGTTTGTTTTTAGGAACTGAGAAAAAGACAAGTACCAAGGTTAGTATGGATTACACACAACTTTCTCCTGTTCCATCTCCACAGGACCATTATGCTTGCATAAATCAGGGGAATGGGAACAGTTCAAAGGGGACTCTCTCCATATCTTCTCACCTCCAGAGCTTGACTTTATTTGGTAATAGACCTATAGATTGCCCAAAACGTGTTGTTGGTGTTGTGAAACTTGGCTTTGGCTTAAGTTTTGGGAAAGCAGCTGTTGATGCTGCTGCCCCTCAACTACACGTTGTTCCCTGTACTGGCAGTTATTTGTGTTGTCAGCAATTGTCTCGGTCACTGACTTAACAGGCATAGAGAAAAATGGGAGTCAAGAGACTTGCCAGTAGATGAGTTATTATAAGAAAGGGTGCATCTGAGATACGGTCATATAATGCTATGCTTGCCGGTTGGGGTTGCCTGTGGTTGCTTTACTTAGCTGATTAGAGCATGATGCTAAAGGAGAAGGCTACCAATTCCCCACGAGCATTTTGCTCAGCCCCATACATCTATCCCTGACCTTACAAATGTCAAGACCCAAGTGAGAGGGCATGATTGAGTGTAAACCTATCGCTGCTGCTGAAAAAATAGCTTAAATCCAGTACTTTGTTGGAAGCGGTTTGATAATACCTTGAAATCATCCCTTTATTTACCTCCACCCCTACCTAATGTCTGCATTTTGCTCATTTTACCTCTTAAGATTCCTTTAGTACACTCTCTCCTTAATCCCCGCCCTAATGCAAGCCTTCGTCTGAGTTCTGTACCAGTTTCCTAATCGTTCTTTTTCCAGTTATATGCCCTTTCAGTCCATTGTCCAGAATTCTAAAACAATATGATCTTGTCATTCCCATCCTTAAAACTCTTGAGTGACTTCCTTTGCCTAGAGAATAAGGTCAAGTATCTTAACATGGTATACTACTTGTGCAGTGATCTGATCTCTGCCCACTTTTGCAGCCTATTGCTTACTATTCTGTTGTATTTTGTGCTTTAGCAATATGCTTCAGCTGTATATACATACACATCCCTTCTGTTTCTTACTTCCTAACTTTGTATATGTTGTTTTCTACCTAGAATGCCCTCTCCTTCTTGTTTACCTCTTCCTCTTTTTACCTGGTTAATTCTTACTCAGCTCTAGGAGCACCTCCTTCAGGAAGCCTCCTCTAGCATTCTGTCAGGGCGAAGTACCTCTCCAGTGTTCCCATAAAATTCTATGTATATCTCTAATACTATACTTATATGTTGTCTCTTAATTATGTATTGACATGTCTCATTGTTACACCCTGCAAACTCTAACCATAGATACTGTTATATATCTTTATATCCTTCACATCTAGAGTGCCCAGCACATAATAGGTACTCAAAAAGTATTTATTGAATGAGTGACATGGGGTATAAACTTTGGAGGTTAAACATTTTCTTTTGGATTTGAACAATGTAAACAAGACTAGAGTGCATTGTAGAATGGATTCTCAACTAGAGATACGCTGTTTGGAGAGCGTTTTCAAGATAGGCCTACTCAGGCCTGACTCCTTATCTCCTAAGTCAGAATTTGGGAGGTGGAATCCAGGCATGTATATTTTTATAAATGATCTTCAGGATATAAGTACTCACATTTGGTGGCAGTGCAAAATGGCCACAATCCCTATGGAACAGAAACTGGCACTATCTACCAAAATTATAGATGCATTTTGCCCTTTGACCAAGCAATGTCACTTTTAGAAATCTATTTTGTGGATAGGTAGAACCAGGTAAGCAAAGCTTCATTGAAGCACTATACATAATAGCAAATGATTAGAAGCAAACAAGTCTCCAGAAATCAGGGAGTATTTGAAGAACTAGGGTGCATCTGCATAGTGGAATATTATGATGTAGGAAAGAGAGGAAGAAGGGGAGGGGGAGAAGGAGAGAGACAGGTATGTGTTAATGGGACAGAGAGTTAAGTGGGGGAAAAAAGCAAGGTGTTAACCTATTTTTTTACACACTCATGATAGGAATTCAGGTGAGGGAGGCACCTACTATTTTGATTTTATTTGAGAGAATCCATACTATATCTGTTGATTCATTGTGTCTTGGGGCTCTGACACTAGAATCTTTGATAGTACTTTTACTGGTCTAAATAAGTACATTAGGTGGTGCTTGGGTGGCTCAGTCATTAAGCATCCAACTCTTGATTTCAGCTCAGGTTACGATCTCAGGGTCTGTGAGATTGAGCCCCTAGTCAGGCTCTGTGCTGACAGTGTGGAGCCTGCTTGGGATTCTCTCTCTCCCTGTCTCTCAGTCCCTCCCCTTCCTGTGCACATCAAGGGGAGGGGTGTGGGGAACCATCTCAAAATAAATAAACTTTAAAAATAAATAAGTAAGTAAGTACATTAAGACAGGGATTCCCCCCATTTCATATAAGTTTCAGTTGAGGGAGAATAATTTCCCACTCAGTTGTTAATAAAGCATGTGTATTTTCTGTAAGATAGTAGCAAAACCTAACATTTCAAAGTATTTTACTGCCTTCTAGGTCTTTGGAGACAGTAACTCCTATACTCCTGTTATTTGCAGTGATAGTGTGTAGATTTCTGCTTCCTGGGAGGTCTGATAATAAACAAACCCAGGGGGCCCCCGGGTGGGCGTCCGCCTTCAGTTTGGGTCATGATTTTGCAGTCGCGAGATGGATCCCCGTTTAGGGCTCTGTGCTGACAGCTCAGAGCCTGGAGCCTGCTCCAGATTCTGTGTCTCCCTCTCTCTCTCTGCCCCTCCCCCACACATGTGCTCGCTTTCTCTTTCTCTCTCTCTCTCACAAATAAATAAGCATTAAAAAAAATTTTTTTAATCCAATTAGGGACCTAGCTAGCTATGGCAAAGCGTAGGTAAAGAAAATCATTTTAGTCTCCAAGGGTTAAAAATCATTAGTGACTTTTTCATGTCTAAGGCCCTAAAAACTTGAAATGCTCTAAAGGATCCACATCCTAACAGCTTTTTAGGTTCTCAGTGTAGAGAGACATAGACTAGTAGGCATGCCTCCACATTAACCCTGGAGGAACTCAAGTTACTGTCCAGTTTGTTTTGCTGCCCTAGTTCTCTTTTCCTCTTTCCTAAGCATGTCTCTGGAGCCTTCTGCCAACAGCTTTTTGGTAATAGCAGCATGCCTTTCGATAAACTACAGGTGCTGTCTTCCTGAAAAGCGCAATACCTTTAGTCTGAAAACTTTTATGACAACTTAGAAGTAAATGTAAGGGAACAGACAGAGCCTCTCAAAAAATAAAACTTGGTTATAATGAGCTTTTTAAGAAATGGTTATATATTAAAGATCCTTAGACCTAATTGCTAACACTTATGTAGTGTTTGCATTTTTACAAAGATTTGCTTTGCAACAGTAATGCACTAATGCTATAAGTATGGTGTGAATATCACCATCCCTATTTTATGGATAAGAAAACTGGGGCTTACATTAATGACACCTTGCTAACACTCTCGTGACTAGTAAGTAGTGGATCCTCAAGTAGAGAATAGATTTTCTGACTGTATATTTCAGAAGGTTTGAAATTATGACTCAATACCTTGTTTTATCTCTTATTTAATTCTTTGAGACACCATTTAGGCAACTAGACTTAAATTGGAAAGTAGCAAAGAAAATTAGCAAAAAGGAGTGCTTAAGATTTTCCAGAGAAGTAAAGTCAGATACAACTGTTATATTTTACATATAATGTAAATAGTTCCAGGTGCATGTGGATCATTGTATATTTGGTTATAAGCATCTGTACTTATTGAAGTATTTGCATTCCTTCTTCTACCTCTAGGCTGTGGTTGTTTATTTGCACATAAGCAAATATATCAATCATGCAAATAGGTAGGATAGGGGGAAGTATGATGAATAATCTGAAATTTACATCAGAGGAAATGAAAGCTCTTATACTGGCTTCTAAAACACAACTGATCTCAAGTCCAATAGAGTGCTAATTGCAATAAATGTTGAAAAATACATGTCATAAAATGAGTAAAAGAATTGCAGCTCTTTTACCTGAAAGATAAGAATACAGCTATATCAAATATGGAAAACCTCAGTTGTTGTTTGAGATAAATCTTTGTGTATATAGTGATTTTCCTTAAAAGAGTGAAGTTGAAAATAGCCAAATTTCAAGCATTTGTGTCATTAGCTTTAAATTCACACAGATAAGCCCATTTTCTATAATGGCAGAGGATAATTGCTGAGTTGAGAACTCTTTGAGAACAAGAACTCTGGCTTAGTTTTTTTATATTTTCAGCCCCCAACACTGCATGTGGCATAAAATAGGCACCTATAGTAAACACCTGTTAAATAAATGGAGGGAACTTGGAGATTGAGTGGAGGCCAGAATTCCCATTACTTGTACAATATTGTTTGACTTTGAATTTGATATTCTCCTAATTATACAGCAGAATCTCAATGTAATGTTTAACGTGAAAAAAATGGATATAAAAGTATTTATACAGGATGATCACAGTCATGCAAAAGTAATAAAAACTGTTCAAAGAAAAATGACTATAAAGAAATTTGCTAAATGGTGGCTATCTGATTTTTCTTTCCCTATTCTGTATTTTAAACTTTTTTCTTGTTTATTGTAGATGACATTTTTCTTTCCCTATTCTGTATTTTAAACTTTTCTATTATAGATTATAATGATTTAATAACATGATAATTATAGGAGCGCCTGAGTGGCTCAGTTGGTTAAGTATCTGACTTCATTTCTTGTCATGATCTTGCAGTCTGTGGGTTCAAGCCCCGTGTCAGACTCTTTGCTGACAGCTCAGAGCCTGGAGCCTGCTTCAGATTCTGTGTCTCCCTCTCTCTCTGCCCCTCACCTGCTCACACTCTGTCTCTCTTTCAAAAATAAACATTTAAAAAAATAGATGTTATTAAATATAAATAAATAAAATATAAAATATGTTATAATTATATAACATATGTTATATATCTTTCTATAGTAATGTGATTAGTGGCATAAGCAAAGACCAATAGATACTTTTTTTGAAATCATTTATTTTCTATAAAATTGAGCATTCTTGATTATCTTATATATTCCTTTGGAGGGGAACATAAAAAAATGTTACTGGTTTGGAAATAATATTGCTTGTGGAGCCAGTTTATAGTATGAAATAAATTTATATGAACATGAAAGTTCATTCCATCATTTGAGATTTTCTTCTTTTTACTTCACCCACCCCAGACTTGGATGTACTTGGCATTATTAGTAGAGATCTCTGTAGTCTACAAATAATTTTTCAGTAATTCCTGTGTGCCAAGTCCTGTGTTAGACTTTGGTTGCTAAATTGGCTATTTGCCTATGGTGTGGGGTTTGGCACTTTCTCAGCTACAGATGCATACTGAAGATTGCCATTGTAGACTCTAGAAAATGAGCAGGTAAATTTCCATATTAGAGTCCCCTAAGGAAAATGTACCAAGATAGAACCAGCAGTTCTATACTGTGAATCCCTGCTTAGGAATAGCTCAAGACATGGATGCTTGTTCTGAAAGCCCTTTACACTTATTTTAGTTACTTGAAATTGTTAAACTCCCCAGTTTTCACTAAAGCAGAATGAGCTTTGTATGCCCTGTAAATTTGACTCAAATTTTGATGTCTCACCTTAGGAATACTTTGATACATGATGCAAGCACAGTTCTTATTTAGAAGACAGTAACTTTAAAGATAATCATTTTCAACATCTTGATTTCTTTAAAACTCTCTCACACACACAACCAAAAGCATCCTAAACCTTTTACTTTTCAAAGTTCCTGTCCAGCTGGAATCTGGCATAAAACTTTACTAGAAGGGCTGAATTGTATCATAGACCAGAGTGAATGCCTCATAGTAGTTCAAAATAATTTAAACTTCTTTTCAGACTCCTTTTTTTATTTTAGATGTTTGCCAAGGCATTGAAAGACTAAATGTAGGGAGAAAGAACAAAACAGCTCTTCTGACTTAGCAAGCCATAGATGTGGCAGCCCATACATGATCTTTGGATCATTTTTTGAGATTTATTTCTCAGAATAATAATAATATCTCCAATTTGTACTTAAGAGTTTCAGATTCATTTTCTCTTACCAGAAAAACTCATCCAGAAGTTCCACTTCCAGTGATGACAGTGTGAGGAGTTCTACAGACCTGTTTCCCACTAAAATGGGTGACTATTATTTTTAAAAAACAACCATTTAAAGTCCCTGGAAATAGTCCACAGAGCATAGTCATTGAAGAAATATTCAAGAAAATTTACTAAAACTTAGTAAGAAAAGTGAAAGTCTGTGGTATTTAAACTGAGACCTGCTCCCTCCCTCCCTCCTATTAGCTGAGCAAGATGGAAACTGTCCTCTAAACTGATGCATTCAAGAATATAGAGCTCCCTCTTTACTCTTTTTTCAGGTAGAAGGCTGTCTTCCCAGTAGAGATGTACGATTAACATTTCTCATCCTGCCCCTGCTACCTGTTGCTGAGACTAAATTCTAGGTGAGGGCAGCTGAGAGGTAGGGTCCCCCCTCCTTTAACCCGGCCCACACTCACGGGACAGAGTCTATACAATGGATATGGCACCACTGAAAATAGAGGAGCCCCATTTGCCCTTGGCCTTGGCTTGTGGGATGTAGATTCTACTCTGGGAGAGGCAAGCTGAGGATATCTGGGGTTGCTGCTCCCCTGTCCCCTCAAATCAGCTCCCAAGGAGGTGTCACCCAGGGAAAAGCATGACATTGTCTTTGTCCCGGCATCAGAACCAGGACTCCAAAATTTTACCCAGAGGAACAAGCAGATCTTATAACAGAGATCTCTGAATCTCTCCCCAAAGGAACCAACATCATTTGCAACAGAGTGTGAAGTTCATGCCTAAGGGTGCGGGTTGTGGAGAAAGGAGGAATTGGAGGGAGATTGATAGACTCATTGGACATACAGGCTAGCCAGAAGATGGGCTAGTTTTCTAGAGAGAAAAGGAGAAAGAAACAGCTGGGAGGAACCCTCCTGTGGTTAGAACAAACCTTAAATACTGACCTCAGAGACTATCCCTTCAAAGGAGCCCTAATAGATTGGTTCAGTTTGTGGAACAATTCATGCCCAGGACATTGTTGAAGACAGTATATCAATCAGCTGGTAGTTAGTAGAACTTAGCCAGCTGGGTGTGCTCAGGAAAAAGAAGGTCAAAGAGAGGCCAGCCAAAGCCACTGTCATTTTAGGATGACTGTGGCATAACCAAGGGTGAGCCCCCTGAAGAGGAACATCTGTAGAGAAGGAGGGGAAGAATATACTGAACTAAAGTAATTCATCCAGTCATGGAGTAAATAAGCAAATAGCAATAGCAAGTTTTGGAGGGTATGGGCAGTATCCAGGGTTGCTACTATATATTATATAAAATGTCATTTCCAAGAAAAATATGAGATGTGAAGAAACAGGAAAGAATGACCTACACACTGGGGAAAAAGCAGGTGACAGAAACTGTGAGAATGACCAGTTGTTGAGTTTAATAGACAAAGACTTAAAAGTAGCCATTATATTCAGAGAACTAAAGGAAGCCATGATTTAAAAATAATGCAAGGGTTGATAACAATGTCCCATCAAATGAAGAATATGAGTAGAAAGATAGAAATTGTTAAAAGGAAAAAGAAGAACCAAATGGAAATTTTGGAGTTGAAAGGTACAATAAAATACAATAACTGCAATAAAAACTCACTAATGGGGCTCAACATTTGAGTGAGACTGTCAGAAGAAAGAATAATTTGGTGATTATATCAATAGAGAGTACACAAGGTAAAGAACAGAGAAAAAAATAGTAAGGAAAAGTAAAGCAAGATTCAGAGAAATATGGGACACCATGAATGTACCAACAGATATATGATGGAAGTACCAGGAGAGGAGAGGAGAGAATGAAGAAAAAATGTTAAAAGAAATGATGGCTGAAAACTTCGCAAATTTATTGGAAAACAACCTACACATCCAGGAAGCTTAATAATTCTGAGCAGGATAAAGTTAAAGAGATCCACAAACAGGTACATCATACTAAAAATGCTAAAAGCCAAAGACAAGGAGAAAATCTTGCAAGCAACAAGAGAAAAAGGACTCATCATTTACAAGGGAACCTCTACAAAACATACAGCTGACTTCTCAAAAACCTGTAGGCCAGAGGCAGTGGGATAACTTATTCAAATAGCTCAAATTAGAAACTCAACCAAGAATTCTATTACCAACAGAGCTTTCTTTTAATAATGCAAGGGAGATAAAGACATTTCCAGATAAATGAAAAACTGAAAGAATTTGTTCCAGACCTACCTTACAAGAATACCAAAAGTGCTTTAGATTGAAAACAGGTGATCCCAAACTGCAATTTGAATTTACAAAAAGCACTGATAAAGGTAATTATGTAATTGTAAAAGACAATATAAGTGCATATATTTCTCCTTTCTTAACTGATTTTAAAAGCATTTATATAAAAAATATGTGTGTGTATGTACATATGTGTATATATACACATATGATGTATTGTTGAGCCAATAACATACAGAAATGTAACACATTTGCCAAAAAAGCACAAAGGTGGATGAGAACAAAGCTGTATTAGACTAAGGAAATGACTCTAGATAGTAATTCAGATCCTTAAGAACAAATCAAGAGAAGCAGAAATTATAAGTAATAAAGCTAATGTAACGAAAGCTGTAAGTATATGCTCGTTTTCCTTTCTCCCCAGAGTGTTTAAGAGACAAGATTATATAAAGTAGTAATAGTTATCTTAACGTATTGTTGGGTTTGCAACATTCATACATATATATAACAATAATGCCATAAAAAGGGGAAAGGAATAGCATCATATAGAAATAATGTTTCTGTATCTCATTGGAATTAAGTTAATCCGGAGCTGATTCTGATAAGATGTGTATGCTAACTAAGCCCTTGAGAACAACTAATGAAATTCTGACTCAAATAACTCAGTTTTTAGGAAAACCACAAAGGGTTGTTCAAAGAAGTTGAATAAAATCTAAATAAATGAGAAGACATCTCATGCCCATGGATTGGAAGACTGACTTTTGCTAAAATGGCAGTACTTCCCATATTGATCTACAGATTTAATGCATTACCTTTAGAATCCCAGGTAGCTTCTTTGTAGAAATTGACAAGCCAATTCTAAAATTCATATGGAATTGAAAGGGATTCAGAATAGCCAGAATAATCTTGAACAAACTTGGCTTACAATTCCCGATTTCAAAATATACTACCAAGCAACAGTATTCAAGACACTGTAGTATTGGCATGAGGATAGATTAAATATAAATATATGTATATAGAGGTGTATTTTTGACAGTGGTGCCAAGATCCTTGCCAAAAAGGGTCTAATTTTTGCCAAAGGTGCCAAGACCATTCAGTGAGGAAAGAACAGTCATTTAACAAATGATGCTGTGACAGCTAGTTAGTCCCATATAAAAGAATGTAGTTAAACCTTTGCCTCACACTGTATACAAAAGTTAACTCATTAGAGGTGCCTGGGTGACTCAGTTGGTTGAGCCTCCAACTCTTGATTTCTGTTCAGGTCATGATCTCATAGTTGTGAGATTGAGCTCTATGTCGGTCCCAGCACTGGGCGTGGAGCCTGCTTGGGATTCTCTCTCCTCCCCTCTCTCTGTCCCTCCCTTTTTCTCTCTCTCAAAATAAATACATAAATGTTAAAAAAAAGAAAGTGAAAAGACAACCTACAGGATGGGAGATAATATTTTCAAACCATATTTCCGGTAAAAGACTTCTATCTAGACTATATAAAGAACTCAATAATAAAAAGACAACCCAATTCATAATGGGCAAAGGATGGGAGATAATATTTTCAAATCATATTTCCGGTAAAAGACTTCTATCTAGACTATATAAAGAACTCAATAATAAAAAGACAACCCAATTCATAATGGGCAAAGGATCTAAATACACATTTTCCCAAAGATATGCAGTTGCCAGTAAACACATGAAATAACTTGACATCATTAATCATTAGGGAAATGCAAATTAAAGCCACAGTGAGATTAAAGTTCACACTCACTGGTATGGCTAGAATAAAAAAAACAGATAATAACAAGTATTGGCAAGGATGTGGAGAAATCAGAATGCTCATACCTTACTGGTGGGAATGTAAAACTGTGCAACCATTCTGGAAAACAGTCTGGCAGTTCCTCAAAACGTTGAACTCAGCAATTGTACTCCTAGGTATCTACACTAAAGAAATGAAGATATATGTCTACACAAAAACTCCTATGTGAATGTTTATGGTAGCATTATTCATAATAGCCAAAAGGTATAAACAACTCAAATATCTATCGATTTATGAATGAATAAACAAAATGTGTTAACTATACAATGAAATATTATTCTGCTGAAAATTAAAGAATAAAGAAATTGATAAGTGCTACAACATGGATAAACCTTGAACCCATTACACTAAGTGAAAGAAGCCAGACACAAAGGCCACATAATATATGACTCCATTTATATGAAATGTCTAAAATAGATCCGAAGAAACAGAGAGTAGATTAGTTGTTACCTAGGGGCTAGTGGGAGAGGGGACTGGGGAGTTGCTACTAATGAGTATTGGATTTTTTGGGGGTGGGTAATGAGAATGTTCTAAAATTAGACAGTGTGACTATACTAAAAACCAATGAGTATACACTTTTAACAGGGTGAACTTTATGATACATGAATTATATCTCAGTAAAGCTTGTTAGTAAATACAATAGGTAACATACACTACGTGTCCGTCATCATTCCAAGCAGTGTATGAAATATTAACATATTTAATCCTCACAAGTCTATATAGTAGGTACTGTGGTTTTGCTTTACAGGTGAGGAAACTAAGGCATACAGGAAATAACTTGCCTAAACTAGTGAAGTCTAAGGCTATGATTCAAGCCCATGCAGTCTGGCTCCAAACCCCTGTTCACCATACTGCCATTTATTAATAATTGAATCAACCTGTTGTACAGCTTATGAATTGATTGTATTCAGTTTATGATTTTAGGCATCTAAAGTTTGAGATTTGACGCAGAGCATAAACAAAGCTTTGACACTGAGCTAATTATCAGCATGGACAGTAAACAGAAGAGCATGCTTTGCAGTGTGACTACATAGGATAGTCAGTGAGGATATGTAGTGTCAGCTCTCCATAAGCAGTGCAGTACTTGACCATAGGAGTTAGTTAGGCATGTTGCAGATTTTTTTTTTTTTGGATTCCTATGATTATTATGATTATTTTTTGCCAAAAATGTAAGGTTTCTTTTTCTCAGCATTTAGCTCTTCCTTACAAAGTTTGATCATGTACTAAGGAAAAGGGAGAACATGTATGTATATCTTTGACTAATTAAACTCTTATCTTAGGGACATGGAAGAGTTACTGACTGTACAGACATCTCTAATGTTCCCAACTTCCCCATTTATAGATGAAAAACTGAGAAGTTGACTTGCCCAAAGTCACAATTAATGAATGGAAGAGCTAGGACTCAACCCAGGGCCTCTGTCTCTTTCTCTGCCTTCAGGGATCATATTTGCAGGAAGTTCACAGGGAACTCACAGTATAGTAAAGGGCACCAAGTATCTTCCAGTATAGTGATTCCTTCTAACATATCTTGCACAAAGGGACATCACACTCTGAAATACTTTCAGTAATGGGAAGCTCACAGCAGCCACTCTGTTGTCAGATAGCTTTAATTAGAAAGCTTTTACGCGTATGAACTCCTTTAAGTTGGCTTTGGTTGATCCTCTTACCTTACCCATATCCCTCTCTGTCTCTACCTTTGTCCACTGTTTTGCTTGTCTTCCTACTTCCTTTCTGCCACTCCATCTCTATCATTTCCTCCCCCCCCCCCCCCGCCTTATTGCCTAACACTCATATTTATCAAAAAGCTTTCTCTGGCTGAATTCTCTGTAGTTTATTTCTTCAGTCTCTTAATATAACTTTAAATTGCTATACATTGAAATACACTTATATTCCTTATTCATTCATTTTACATGTTCAGTCTTCCTAATATTATAAATAACTTGAGTCATGTGCTTTTTAACTCCCCAACCCAAAATAGACTTCTTGTCACTTGGAATTTATTTCTCTTGAATAATTTGCATGTACTTGAATTTTAAGTTGGGAACATTTTGAGTTGTGTGCCTGTATGGGGGCTGAGCACACAAGTGCTAAGTAATGGGTACTATGGATTCCAAGTGAACATCATAGAATTGATAAAATTAATACATAATTGCAATGATATTTTTATAGCATCAGCATTTTCCTTTTTCAAGTGGCTTTGCCATTAAAACACATACAAATAAAAATTTCCTAGCCGTATTGTGCCTATGTAGAGTATGCCTGTTAATGTTTCTTGATCTGTTTGTCCATCTGGCCATCTTTATGATGTAAGATGCATTAGCCTCTACTCTATCCCAAGCTAAAGATTTTTAAATATATAATCTCACTTAATATTTATAAGCCCTAAATGTTATTCCTATTTTTAGAGATGAGGAAATGAGATACAAGTGATTTCAAGAAATTTGCCCAAGATCACATAACCACAAGGGGCAAAGCTAGTGCTTAAAGCCAGGTGCTTTTCTCACTTCAATTGTACAGTCCTCAATAAGTAACATATAAAGTGAATTACATCTTACAATATGTTTTTTTCAGATGCTCTCTATATTAAATAATTAAAATAACCCTGTGACACAGGTATATTTCTATCTTACATATGAGGAAATTTAGCCTCAGATAGATTAAGAAAATTGCTCCAGATCCAAATTCAGAAAATAGTAGAGCTAGGGACTAGAGGGAATCTAAATAGTCTGTTCTGTGCTTTTCTTGCTGTATCGCTAGTGTCTTCTTGTGCCTTTGAGGATCCCTAAAATCTCACAACTGTCTCATTGGGACAACTTAACTTCCCTCTTGTCCCTGTTCTCAGCTGTATTATTCTGCTCTGGCTGCTGTTAACAGAATGCCATAGACTGGTGGCTTAATCAGCAAAATTTATTTCTCACAGTTTTAGAGGCTAAGAAGTCCAAGATCAGGATGCCAGCAGATTTCATCCTGAGGCCTTTTCTCTTGCTTGTAAATGGCTGTCATCTCACTGTGCGCTCACATGATCTCTTTGTGCAGAGAGGGGTAGAGGGAAAGTGTGAGTGAGCTAGCTCTCCAGGGTCTCTTCTTTCAAAGGCACTAATCCCATTGGACTAGCGCCCCTCCCTAATGACCTCATCTAACCCTAATTACCTCCCCAAAGGCCCATTTCCAAATACCAATATATTGGTGGTTAGAGATTCAACATCTGAATTTAATGGGGACACAAACATCATGGTAAACATCAGCTTACCATCAGAGCCCCTGACTATCTTCTGTCACCTGGGACATTAGAGCTGGGAACTAGATTCAGAGATAGAGTAACTAGTACAGACTGAATAGTTGAGTGTTGTGGGGTAGATGGCATTGGAGACAAAGCAGGGAAATCCTAAAGAGACTATATAGGAAAGACTTGGATAAACTTTTAGGCAAAAAAGGCAAAGGAGCTATAGAGATCTGTAGGACCTTGATCTGTATTAGCCACTAAGATACCAGGTATGTGTTGTAATAGTGTCCATCTTCCAGCCTTGTTAGTATACTGCGTGATCAAACTATAGCTTATGTTAAGAATTCACTAAAGAGTAATGAGATAATGAGCCCTTCTTTGGTAAATTATAATAAACAACAAATGATGATACTTCTGTATTTGCTGATATATTAACTTAAAATATTAAACTATATTTTAATAGGAGAAAAAGGCTTTCTGAAAAAAAAGACTCTTAAATAGTAAGAGAAGCAGAGTTGGCTGGTACTGTATTTGAAGAGAAATAAAAAGTTTTGACATGCCCATTTCTGCCCTCAGTTGAGAAAGGATGGGCAGCAGATTTTGTGAGTTTTCATTTGCACCTAAGCAGTCTTTGCTATCCCTTAATGAACTCCTGATGATGCAACATGTCTTTCTCAGGACTGCTAATTAGCAAACAAACTTGAGCCAAACTTACATAATTGTTGTTCGTCTGCACTTTCTCTTCAATATTTTTGGCAAGATTACCATGGTATAGAACATAGCCAGAAGGATTGTCTTACTGAAAAATGTACATGTGGAGTAAGGTAAACTAGAGGTGAAATTTAGGAAGTGAGATAAACCTTATTCACAAGGACAGTATCCATTACATAAAAAGTGAGAAGTACCATCACTTCCCATACTACAAGCAGGGAAAAGAAACCCACAAGTATATAGAAATAATAGTAAGTTAAATATCATATAGACCCAGCTGCATGAGTATTCATTTAGAAAATTTAATCTTTATCTTTTTATAAAGAAATTCTAAATTTGACCTTCAGAATCCTTTCTCCAACCTTTACTAAAAACCCAGGTTAGAATTCTGGCAGTGAGTCAGTGATTGTTTAACATTTTTGTAAAATACAAATTTTTAATAGGTCTGTCTTGTAGAACTGACAACATTGTTCTGTTAATTATAGTAAGCTTATTTTAGAATTTAATACCTCTCTGTCTTTCTCTGTCTTGGGTGCGCGCGCGCACACACACACACACACACACACACGTGCTGTACAGAGAGGGCAAAAGTTTAGAACTATCAGATTTAGGTGGCTGACCTTCAAGTCCAGTTATGAACTAAAATTAGATCCCTGTGGAATATATATCTAGTGACATCCATCAGAGGAGAGAGTAGGCACAACCTTGAGAGGCCAGGGAAGTATCATTCAATGGATCCTGCCTTAGCTACAATATTCCTTTTATATCTTATTTTTTAATCTCAAAAATTCATGTGACTTTTTGTATTGTGAGTGTTAATGTATTTACTTTCATGTAGAAATTCTTCCCCACCCTGCCCCCACTAAATCTTTTAGTAAACCAGTGGTTAAAGAGGATGTACTAGGATTGCCCTGTGACTTTAAGTATCCCTGACACTGTGCCACATCTCCCAGATGAATGTGCATAGTCTATTTTAAGAGCAGGGTCCTATCCCATCACTATAGGAGCACTGGTTGGAGCAAGAGCATAAATCAAACATGTGGCTAATGTTGTGGACATAATGGACAAAAAGTGTGGTGGGCAGGAGTCCATTCTTATTAAAGAGAAAATAGTAGACTCTGAGAATAGGTATTCAGTTCCGTGAAAATAGAAGAACAGAAACATTAAATAATAATAAAAAAGTGATAATAAGTAGAACCATGTTTAAGGACTTAAGTCTGTTCATTTAAGGAGAAAAAAAAAATCAGTCCTCAATAATTCCTTTCACAGGCCTAGCTTAACCCTGAATTGCTTTCAAAGTTGGAACACCCATTTTTGCTTTATTTCTTACACATCACCAGATGCCAGTAGAATGAAAAGAGAGTAGGACTGACAGGTAAGAATCTGAGTTTCCCGTTCTAGCATTCTGTGCTATCTTAGGCAAATAATTTAGCCTCCCTGGGAGTCAGTTTTCATGTCTGTAAAATAAAAGAAATATTCCCAAGTCCTGAGTATATTATTAGGTTTGGGGTTTTTTTTAATTTTTTTTTAATCTTTATTTATTTTTGAGACAGAGACAGAGTGTGAGCAGGGGAGGAACAGAGAGAGAGGGAGATACAAAATCCGAAGCAGGCTCCAGGCCCTGAGCTGTCAGCACAGAGCCAGATGTGGGGCTCAAACTCATGAACTGTGAGATCATGACCCGAACTGAGGTCGGACGCTTAACTGACTGAGCCACCCAGGTGCCCCTATTAGGTATTATTTTTTAAAAGGATTCTGTGGTCAAACAAATAAAGGAAATAGCAGTTTTAAAAAATTAAACAGGTTTATTTTCCATAGTACATCTGAGAATCTTTAATACTTTAATAAGCTTTATAAGTTTCTCAGACTTACTCTCCCCAATATCTACTTTTTTATAGCACCTTTTGCAACTGCTAGTGCTTGTTATTATTAAATAGTCACTATAGCCCTTTCTAACTCTTAATATTCTGATTCTGTAAATTACACTCATTTTGTTTGGCTCTTCAGCTGTTTTCTGGCCTGTAGTTATCATTGGGTTACTGCCAAGTTGAACTCTGTGCCTGTGCTGTGTGTGTACCCTGCCCCTCTTTCCAGCTCAAACTGGAAAGTTACTGCATTTTCCTGTTTCTTATAAATAAAACAGACATTCGTGCATGTCTTTGGCAACGTTCACTTTCTCTGTTCATTATTGTTTCATTTTGATTTAATTATTCAATTATTGCCCCATTTTTATTCTAAATTAATATATAAATCTTTACTTGAATTTCCCAAATAGTAAAGACTTTTAAAAGTCTCAGCTCATTACATCCTTTTGATAAACCCTGATGTTGAAGAGAAAACTAGATGTCAAACCTACATATAGGCATATTATTTTAATCATAAAAATAAGCCTCCTTCAAGATAGTACTGTTGGCTGAGATCTTTAATTATAGGTCTTGTTCTTGGAAGTGTACAATTTTAGCTCTTACTAAGTACCAACATCTTATTTACTAAAACAACACCATAATACATATTATCCCCATTTTAAACATAATGAAACTAAAGCTCAGAAAAATCAAGTAACTTCCTAGATCTCGCAGGTAAAAAATACAGCAAAGTGAAGACTGACTCTGGAAGTCATATTCTTTATTATAGCATGTAGCCTTTTACTAAAGTATATGGTAATGCATTGTAGTTATGATGTTAAATAACATTTATTGGGTATTTATTTTATCTGAGAACAGCACATGCACACTATCTCATTTAATTCCCCCAACAACCCTATGAGTAGGTACCATCATACCCATGTTACAGAGAAGGAAATTTAAAAACATGACCAATTTATTAAAAATCACACAAATAAGTGGTACCTAGGAATTAAGCCCAGAACTTTAATGGCCTATGTGGACATAAAACTCTGTGTTTAGTATATAGTGCTTTGAAGATGTTGCACTTCGTATATATGTTTGTAAGTACATATTCAACATATTTGACAGCATCTTTGTACCTGTGGAAGAAAAAGAAATAGACAAATCCTGCCCGCCCAAAACTGATGAAAGAGATAAGAAGTCTCCATAAATATAATTCAAGGTCAGAGGTGTTAAGTGCTATAAAAGTGCTAGAGATAGAAGAGGTTACTTCTAAGCTTACAAAGATGACATTTGCCTTGAAGAAACAAATTATTTCGGAAGGTCAGGGTTTAAGAAGACATGCTATGTACAGGAAGTAATATGAGAAAAGGCACATATGTTCACATAGATAGTAGAGAGTAGGTTTCTCAGCCCAGATCAAGGATAATGTGACAGTAAATTGAGTGTGAGTTTTAGAAAGGTGGATATATGTTGGAGGAGGATCTGACCCCTTCCTAGATAATGAGTTTAGATGTATTTTATTTGAGGTGTCCACTGTGGGGCGATTAAAGAGAAATGTCTACCAAGCAATATCATTCTCTTTTTGCTGCCAGCTTTAGAAAATGGGTTCCCTATCTCCTGAATGATTAAGACCTCTGTCAACCAAGTTGTCCAAGTTAGAAATCTGAGACATTCCTTGTCTCCTCTTTCTTCTCCACCCTGATGACCACCCCACCAATCATCCAGTCAGTTCTACTTCCTTAAAATCTCTTAGCTTTCCTTTTTTTTTTTTTTAAGTCGGCTCAATGTCCAATGTGGGGCTTGAACTCATGACCCCAAGATCAGGAGTCACATGCTGTACCAACTGAGCCAGCCAGATGCCCCTCACAGTCTCTTAGCTTTCTACTTCTCTGCTTAGTTCACATAACCATCATTTCTCATCTCATTAACTTTTTCTGGTTCTGTCCCATTTCTTGTGCATTCTCCATATTACCATCAGAATGATAATTTCTTTTTTTTAATATGAAATTTATTGTCAAATTGGTTTCCATACAACACCCAGTGCTCATCCCAAAAGGTGCCCTCCTCAATACCTACCCCCCCTCCCACCCCCCATCAACCCTCAGTTTGTTATCAGTTTTTAAGAGTCTCTTATTAACCTCTTTTTTTTTCTTCCCCTCCCCCATGGACTTCTGTTAAGTTTCTCAGGATCCACATAAGAGTGAAAACATATGGTATCTGTCTTTCTCTGTATGACTTATTTCACTTAGCATAACACTCTCCAGTTCCATCCACGTTGCTACAAAAGGCCATGTTTCATTCTTTCTCATTGCCATGTAGTATTCCATTGTGTGTATAAACCACAATTTCTTTATCCATTCATCAGTTGATGGCCATTTAGCCTCTTTCCATAATTTGGCTATTGTTGAGAGTGCTGCTATAAACATTGGGGTACAAAGCTTCTGCACAGCAAAGGAAACAATCAACAAAACTAAAAGGCAACCAATAGAATGGGAAAAGATATTTGCAAATGACATATCAGACAAAGGGCTAGTATCCAAAATCTATAAAGAGCTCACCAAACTCCACACCCGAAAAACAAATAATCCAGTGAAGAAATGGGCAGAAAACATGAATAGACACTTCTCTAAAGTAGACATCCAGATGGCCAACAGGCACATGAAAAGATGCTCAACATCACTCCTCATCAGGGAAATACAAATCAAAACCACACTCAGATATCACCTCACCCCAGTCAGAGTGGCTAAAATGAACAAATCGGGAGACTATAGATGCTGGAGAGGATGTAGAGAAATGGGAACCCTCTTGCACTGTTGGTGGGAATGCAAACTGGTGCAGCCACTCTGGAAAACAGTGTAGAGGTTCCTCAAAAAATTAAAAATAGACCTACCCTATGACCCAGCAATAGCACTGCTAGGAATTTACCCAAGGGATACAGGAGTGCTGATGCATAGGGGCCCTTGTACCCCAATGTTTATAGCAGAATGATAATTTCAAAGCACAATCTAATGTCATCCCCCTGCTTAATACCTTGTAATAAGTTCCCCATTTCCTTCTGGATTAATTCCAACTCTTTATTCTCTTCATCATACAGACATGGACTAGTATATCCTCTCTTTAAAAAAAAAAAGGAAAAGAAAAATAAACGACCTCTCTTTATCTTATAGTTGCTCTTACTACCATTCAATTTCTGTTTCTTTATAGTCACATCTTGAAAGGTATGTACGTCTGTCTGCACATTCTCATTTCCCAAATACTATGTAGAAACTGCTTTTATCAAGGTCACTGGTGATCTAGCATTGCCAAATCCTTTCACTACTTGATCTTTCATCAGCATTGGAAACAGTCGACTACTCCCTCTATAAAATATTTTCTTTCCTGTACTGTCTTCCAGAGCACCACACTCCTAAATTTCCTCTTGCTTCTGGCTGTAACTCTTAATCTCTTTTATCAAGTTCTCCTCCTCCCAGCCTCTAAGTGGTGGCATTTTTCATGGCTCTATCATCTTCCTTCTATTTTCTATGTATTTTACTGTAGGCAATCTATTCCTATAGCTCCAAGCACCTTTACTCATAGAGAAGATGTAGCCCTGATGGCTGCTTAGGGCTTCAGCCACATATTCAACTTTGTACTTGACATCTCTGTGGGCATTGCAAACTTAATGTGTCTATACATAATTTTCCCCAAAACCTGTTTGTCAAAAATACATATCAAATCCATCTACCTTTCTCTCTCTCTGCTGCTTCCATTCTAGTTGAACTGTATTTGTTCCCTTCCAACCCATTTTCCACACAGCAGCCAGTGTGGTTTTCTTTTCTTTTTTCTTCTTACGTTTATTTTTGAAAGAGAGAACGAGCTGGGGAGGGGCAGGGAGAGAGGGGGACAGAGGATCCCAAGCAGGCTCGGCGCTGACAGCAGAGAGACCTGATGTGGGGCTCGAACCCTCGAACTGTGAGATCATGACTGGAGCCAAAGTCTGACACCTAACTGACTGAGCCCCCCAGATGCCCCAGGCAGTGTGATTTTCTAAAAAGTTTTAATTGGGTTGTATGTCTCTGCTTAAACTCCTTTAGTGACTTTTCATAGCAGTTAAAGTCTAATCTCCTTATCGTGGACTGTAAACCTCCACGTGGTCTGGTGCCAGGTTATTCTCCAGTTACATCTCAGAGCACTCTGCCACTAACATCACCCACCCTGGCTTTCAAGACCTTAAACACACCAGACTCTGTCTGCAGTGCTCTTTCTTTGCACATTTAGCACCTTCTCACCATCAGAAGTTGGCTTAAATATCACTTTAAAATGGATCCTTTCTCCAGTGGTTTTCTATCATACCATCCTGTTCATTTCTCTTATAACACTTTAATTTTTTGTTTGTCTTCCCCATTAGACTGTCATCCCCATAACACATAACAGAATAATGTTTGTTTTGTTCACCACCGTACACCTCTCACATTACACAGTGCCTTGAATATAGTAGGCATTCAAGTATTGTTAAATGATTGAGTGGAAATTGAATGTGTACATTTCACATCTCACCTTAGATGTCACTTCCTTAAGAACTCTTTCCCTGAGTTGGTCTGTATCCCTCCCATAAGTTGGATTAGGTGCCTTAGATTTGTATTACCATAGTTTTTTACACTTAAATCAGTGATTCTCACTGGGAAGTGATTTTATTCCCCAAGAGACATTTGGCAGTTTCTGGAGACACTTTATATGTGTGTGTGTGTGTGTGTGTGTGTGTGTGTATACATATATATATATACATATATATATGTGTGTGTGTATGTGTGTGTGTGTATATATATACATATGTATATATATATACACACATATGTATGTGTGTGTATATATATATGTATATATATATGTGTATATATATATATGTATAAAATTGTCAAATTGGCTTCCATACAACACTCAATGCTCATCCCAACAAGTGTCCTCCTCATTGCCCATCACCCACTTTCCCCTCTCCCCTATTCCCCATCAACCCTCAGTTTGTTCTCTGTATTTAAGAGTCTTTTATGGTTTGCCTCCCTCCCTCTGTTTATAACTTTTCTTTTTCTCCCTTCCCTTCCCCCATGGTCTTCTGTTAAGTTTCTCAAGATCCACATATGAGTGAAAACGTATGGTATCTGTCTTTCTCTGCCTGACTTATTTCACTCAGCATAATACCCTCCAGTTCTGTCCACGTTGCTGCAAATGGCAGGATTTCATTCTTTCTCATAGCCAAGTAGTATTCCATTGTATATATAAACCACATCTTCTTTATCCATTCATCAGTTGATGGACATTTAGGCTCTTTCCATATTTTGGCTATTGTTGAAAGCACCGCTATAAACATTGGGGTACAAGTACCCCTATGCATCAGCACTCCTGTGTCCCTTGGGTAAATTTCTAGCAGTGCTATTGCTGGGTCATAGGGTAGATCTATTTTTAATTTTTTGAGGAACCTCCACACTGTTTTCCAGAGTGACTGCACCAGTTTGCATTCCCACCAACAGTGCAAGAGGGTTCCTGTTTCTCCACATCCTTGCCAGCATCTGTAGTCGTGGAGACACTTTTGATTGCTGTATTAGGTAGTGGTAGTGAGGGGGTGTTACTGGTATCTAGTGGGTGGGGGCCAATGATGCTATTAAATTTCTTATACATATTCTGAGAGAATTATGTAGTCCAAAAGGTCAGTAGTGCTAAGGCTGAAAACTTCTGGCTTAGACCTATCAGAGCACTTATCACACTAATCCATGGCTTGTATTTCTTTGCAATTTTAATTTGCTTAGAAGCTTGCTATTGGCTACCCAGTACCAAGGATTTTACCTTGGATTTATTAGATACTTGGTGTCTTCTTGAATGAATGAATGAATGAATAGGTAAACAAATGAATATATAAACCAGCCATAGCACAACTAGGCTAACTTGGACTAACTTTTAGTATTAGTTATAGAGAGTAGTTGCTTCGTCATTTAGGTGAAATATAACTTTTGTTACTTACGGAATGCTGGCATAAGAGGTTCTGTGTGAGATCTTGATGAGACATTGTATTTCAAAGGTGCATTTTATTTAAATTTGAAGCTAACCTGATGCAACAAAGGGACCCCAAGATAGAAGTGGTTTGAGGAATATTGGTGTTTTATTACCTTTTCAAGTGATAGTTCTGAGGTGATCCGATCTGGTTAGGTAGGTGAATAACTCTGCTCTGTAAATTTATTCAGTTGCCCTGTTTTCCTTCTGAGTTTGCAAGTCATGCTTCACTATCTCAGCATTGTCCTAGCATATACTGGGCTGCCACTTCCAAGTTCTGGGCTACAGAATAGGACAAGAAAGTAGAGAAAGAATGCTCACTGTCTTAAAGACCCAAACCCAGAAATGGCTTGCAACGTGTTCACATACATTCCATTGGCAAGAGCTGAGTCATATGGTCATATGGCCTCAGAGCAGGTGAGGAATGTGTCATAGGTAGGCACTCGTGGGTCTTGCCACACTTCTGTTACTATATCTGAAGGGGAGAATGGATTTTGGTGGACACTGATAATAGTTTTTCAATATAGTGTTGAGGAATTAAACGAAATCTTAGATAAGCATGTTTATGAGACAGTCCCTCATTACCATGGGATCTGAGTTAGTTTTACTACTTTCGTTATATAGTTCAAGAAAATTTATACAATATAAAATGCATTCTCTAGAACAGTGCTCCTTAAATTACTTATGGTGAAGGGCCAAGGTTTTTGTTTGTTAATTTTTCCCTAATTTGCAGTAGACCAGTGCTTCCATAAAATACAATAAAAATGAAACATTAAAAGAGATAACCACATCCTTTAATAGTCACAGCAAAGTCGGATTACTATAAATGTTTCTAAATGCAAACTCAATTTTTTTATACCTATTTTCAGTTTGTGTACCTATCTCAATGCAGTCCAGTAACAGTTTGTGAACTGGCACCAATCTGTAGACACGTTTGAGTAGCACTTATATGTCGGGTTGCCAGAGTATAGGAAACTATTATGTCTGTATGTTTTTTTTAATTTTTTAAATGTTTATTTATTCTTGAGCGAGAGAGAGACAGAGTGTGAGTTGGGGAGGGGCAAAGAGAGGAGACAATCCAAAGTGGGCTCCGGGCTCTGAGCTGTCAGCACAGAGCCCAATGTGGGGCTCAAACTCACAAACTGTGAGATCATGACCTGAGCTGAAATTGGATGCTTGACTGACTGAGCCACTCAGGTACCCCCTATTATGTCTGTATTTTAAGCAAAGACTCTTTTTTATGTATAAAATTTGACTTTTAATTTCTTAATATTTTTAGAAATCACCTTTTAAAACAGTATATAAATCATGATAGATCATTTGAATGTTCATCTATGCTTTATGGCATGTTCTGCTTACTTCATAGCAAAAGCCAAAGCTGATCTTAGTTTTACAGATTCATAGTGAAGAGCTTACCATCCTGGAGCTGGAAGAAGGTTGCCTTAGAAATTCTTAATGCATGATATAGATGAAGAAAGAGGCCAAATAGAGTGACATACTCAAGATCATATTTTTAATAAATGAGAGAACACTGTGGTACAATCATTGACATGAAGTGGAAATCACATTGGAGTCAGATAATCTGGATTAAGTCCTGGCCTTCTATTTCTTAGTTAAGTGTCCTTAGACAGTAGTTTAGGTAAGTGTTTAGTGATCATTTCTTACATTGAAGAACATATATAAGAAGTTTTTTGTACACTTACAAAACCACCCATTATGAAACCACTCCTTTTGATGCTAGTAAGTCCACTGCTCTTTCTGGATTCTGCTATATTTCATGGTAGAGGCTTACTGAGAACAGAAGTCATTTAATATAACTGCATCTATTTAAAATTATTTATATAAGGATTCTGTAGCAATGTGGAAAAATGCTAATAATTAAAAATTAAAAAGTCAGGACACAAAATATATACACGTTATGATTGTAATTCTGTGTTAAAGTAATATGCATATGTTACTGATAATCAAGTAGATTGACTAAGAATAAATACTTCTGTCTCCTGCATTATAAAATATACCTGCTAGGGGTGCCTGGGTGGCTCAGTCAGTTAAATGTCCAAGTCTTAATTTCAGCTCAGGTCATCATCACACAGTTGTGAGTCCTGCATCGGGCTCCATGCTGGGCATGGCCCCTACCCAGCTTGTGCTCGCTCACTTTCTCAAAAAGAAATTAAAAAATTATACACACACACATTAGCTGGTGTAATTATGACTGTTTTTCTATTTTCTTTAATAGTTTGGTGCGTTTTACATTTTCTTTTTTTTCCCTTTTTTTTTTTTTAACATTTATTTATTTTTGAGAGACAGAGCATGACCAGGGGAGGAGCAGAGAGAGAGGGAGACACAGAATCCAAAGCAGGCTCCAGGCTCTGAGCTGTCAGCACAGAGCCCGATGTAGGGTTTGAACCCACGAACCATGAGATCATAATCTGAGCTGAAGTTAGACACTTAACCAACTGAGCCATCCAGGCTCCCTGGTGCATTTTACATTTTAATGAACATATATATTTAAGTTATTTAACCTCTTCAGAAAAAAAGAACTTCATATGAAGACATCTAAGTTCTGCTCATATAAAGAGACATTTTTACCCAATGAGACAAACCATCTTACTAGTCCAATCACACGAATAGCCTTTACTACTTCTCTTTCCTTCTTAGAAAGGAGAAGTGTCCAGACAACATTAATAGACTTCTACTAATCCTTTAGATTTGAAGAACTTTATCTAGTCAGTTTATATTTTGGGTGCTAACTTGTGTGCTAGTTGCTCTACTGAGGGCTACAAGGATTATGAAGAATATGAATAATAATAATCACCATTTACAGAGTACTTATTATGTCCCAGAGTCTATTTCACAATAGCCCTATGAGATATAGATGATACTATTCCCTTTTTACACATGGGACAGTGAGGCTCAAAGAAGTTAAATAGCATGTCTGAGTTACACAGCAGCAAAGCCTAGTAATATACCCAACTCTAATTCAGAAACCACTACAATTTATATTTTCTTCTGTCTTGAAAAAAAAAAAAGTGTCCTTTCTGCCATCAGAGAGCTTTTAGTAGTAACAGGAAGAATGTACAGAGCACCAAATGATTGCTATAAGTTATGGTTTGGGTATTCCTTGGAGAGAAAGAATGTTGGGAGCTGAAGTGGTTAGGAGAAATTTTATATCAAAAGTGAATATTAGGGGCACCTGGGTGGCTCTGTCAGTTAAGCGTGAATTCTTTATTTCTGCTTCGGTCATGATCTGACAGTTCGGTTCGTGAGATCAAGCCCCAGGGTGGGCTCTGTGCTGACAGTGTGGAGCCTGCTCCGTATTCTTTCCCTCTCTCTCTCTGCCCCTCTCCCTGCTCGTGTGTGTGCGCGCTCTCTCTCTCTCACTTTCTCTCTCTCTCTCTCTCACTCACTCAAAATAAATATTTTTCTTAAAAGTGAATTCTGAGGTTAGCTTTGAAGAATGGTTAAAACTTGAATAGTCAAAGAGGAAGAAGAACTGATGCATGCAGAGGGGAAGCAGTAAGAAAGCAGAAGAGCTCAGTGTGAGATAATTTGGATAGGAATATAGCTAAAGAGGAGGGTTTGATAGAAGCACAGTATGAAAGAGAAGCCTGAAAAAGTAGGTTGGAGATCTTAAATGCTAAACTGAGGACTCAGATTTTATTTTATAATAATATATAAACCTATACTGAACACTTACACATCCTAGGCACTATTCTAAGAGCTATACATGTGGGATATCATTTAGCTCTTACAGTAAATGAGGCCCAGAGAGGCCAAGTAAGTTGCCACAGTCACACTGTTAGAAGATGGTAGAAGAGCCAAGGTTTGAATACAAGGAGTTTGAATCCAGAACCTTTGCCTTCATCACAGTACTGCTGTGGTTCTAGAGTCCATGGTAAGTTGAACAAGTTTCAAGCCCAGGACCATTGACCTTAAACAAGTAATATATTTCACACGTGGAGTAGTGTTTTTTTTTTTTTAATTTATTTTATTTATTTGTTTTTTCAATATATGAGGTTTATTGTCAAATTTGTTTCCATACAACATCCAGTGCTCATCCCAAAAGGTGCCCTCCTCAATACCCATCACCCATCCTCCCCTCCCTCCCGCCCCCCCCATCAACCCTCAGTTTGTTCTCAGTTTTTTAAGAGTAGTTTTTAATATTTAAGATAAGAAAGGTAATGTGACCAGACAGTGACACCCTGTTCATCTTGAGGATAATCAAAGAGAAGTTAAGGTTATTTGCATTAATGGCTTTCAACTCAGCCTACTTTTCTAAGCTTATCTGGTCCATTGCTCTCACTTAACCCCAGTCCTCTAACATCCAAGTTGTGTCAGTCCATTGTTAACCATAGTTCGGTGGTTCACAGAGTGTAGCTTCTGAATTGGCAGCAGCAACTAGGAACTTGTTAAAAGTCCCAATTTTGGAACCTCACTCAAGACCAACTGAATCAGAAGCTCTGAGGGTGAAGTATAACAATGTATTTTAACAATCCCTTTAGCTGATTATGATCCATGATGAAGTTTGACAACCATTGCTGTAGTAGACTCTGGGATTTCAGTTCAGGAGAAAATTACTAAAATTTTTTGGCGGTACTGATAGTAACATTGGGGAACTATTTGGGATCTTACTCTTGAGTGTCTGCTCCTGCGTCCACAGTGTAACTTTATAGAAATAGCCATGGCTTGCTAAGCTAGTAAGCATTTTAAAAGGGCTTTTTCTCAGACTCTTTGATTCTTAGTAATATTTTGTAAGCATACCTCAACTTTGCTTTCTGACTTTCGTTCATTACAGAGAACCCAAACTCTAAGTGAAAGTTGTTAAATCAGAAAATATTTCCATTAATTTTGATAGAAAAAAATGTGTTTTGTAATTATCTAAGGTACCAAAATAATTTGAGATTGAAAAATATATATCAGTTGAACAATGAAAACAATTTTGAAAGTAAATAAAATAGTAAATAAAAATAGTCTACACCTAACCTCTAATGTAATGACAGTTTACTGTACCTGCAAAAAGAGGAAGAGAAGACTTGATAGTAAGTGGTGGCTGGTGGAGGAGGAATACAAAGGAGTCATTCTTTGGAAGATGCTGGAGAGTCAGGTGGTAGTAGTTTTAAGGTTAGAAATTTGTGGTTATCTTGCACTTAAAAATAGGTATAGCACACCTGATCCAGCCACAGGGCTACAGAAAACATGGCCTATTCTCTAGGAGCCTAGAGAAGGAGTGAGATGCTCCAATAACTTACTCTGTACAAAAGCAAAAACTAAGATCTTGTTGGAAGCACAAATATCAAAAGAGGGAGTGACTAGGGAAGCTTATAGACCCCTCAGTCTTCAAACTAAAGCTGAGAAAAAGAGGGGGCTCCTGACTAGAGGGCATGGTAGCATGTCCTTTCATGCCACAGAAGGAACAGCAGGGGAGGAGCTCAAGACAGATGTCAAAGGACTGGGAGTCATTTTGGAGCACTTGAGAAAAAGCGGGGAGTGTCTGTGACAGAGCAGTAGGAAAAGGATCACTAGGCTCATTCCAGATATGTCCTTGGGCATCAAGGGGCTATATAAAGTGTTTGAAGAGAGCAGAGCATGTTTTAGGAAGCATAAAATCAACTGAAAAAAAATAGTCACAGCATAGAAAAATACTGTTCAGGCAAAATAAAGGTGAAATACAAGAGCATCTTTGAAACACAGAAGGAGTGCATGCACTCAACAGATGGAGAAAGTGTAAAGAATGCTCCCTCTTCAATTCTCTAGCTTGGTGTACATATGCAAAGCAAAATTTTTCTTTTTTTTTCTTTTTTTTTAATGTTTATTTATTTTGAGAGAGAGAGAGAGCATGAGTGGGGAAGGGTGGAGAGAGAGAGGGAGACACAAAATCGGAAGCAGGCTCCAGGCTCTGAGCTGTCAGCACAGAGCCCGACATGGGGCTCTAACTCACAGGCTGAGAGATCATGACCTGAGCCAAAGTCAGATGCTTAACCAACTGAGCCATCCATGTGCCCCCAAAGCAAAACTTTTCTGATTCATCCACATATACCTGATTTATTAATTTGGTCTTCATAATATTCTCTGAATAGAAATGATTATATTGAGTACAGCAATAGGTGTGTTTATAAAATATCACTTTTGTTGTATTTTGGGTAGGTCTTTGATTTTGTTTTTTGAATTATAGTAAAAAAAAAAAAAAGGCAGAGAAGAAAGAGTCATGATCCAAAAAAGTGGCTTGATTTTCAAGATACGTTATGATTATAATAAAAAGCCACCTAACAGTCATTATGTGAGGCATGTCTATAATGAGAAATGGCATATTTAAGAACAAGTATAACCAAAAACTGTGCTTTAAAATTAGAACTCTTGTCTTTGGTTGCCAGTTGATCTCCAGGAAACCTGTAAATGAAGTCGTTTTTGTGTTTTTTTTTTAATGTTTGTTTATTTTTGAAAGAGCATGAACGGGAGAGGGGCAAGGAGAGAGGGTGACAGAGGATTCAAAGAGGGCTCTGCTGACTGCAGAGAGCCTGATGCAGGGCTCAGATTCACAAACCATGAGATCATGAGCTGAGCTGAAGTCAGACTGACTCAGTCAGACTGACTGAGCTACTCAGGTGCCCCAGAAGTAGTTTTTAACTATAAATTTTGTAGGCTTTCTAATTTCTTTCATGTAGCCTTTTTATGTCCTAGTGTTTTAGTCCATTTGGTCTATAGCCTTGTCTCTTCCTATTTGTATTCATACTTTGTTCTTTTTCTTTCTTGAGTCTGAAGGTAGAGCAAGAAAGGAATCATATTGTCTATAGATTTGGGGGGGATTTTTTTGTTGCTGTTGTTATTTTTGGTTTAGAAAGTTAGGAGGTAAAGATGTCTATTTTACTAGATATGTAGAACTCCAAATTCACATATATAATATTTTATAATACCTTATTTATTACGTGTTTCTTAAACAGGAATGTAGATGAGTTCTCTCTTGAATAAAGTTATGTGGGTGCAAAGATTATCTGACTTCACCCCCAGAAATATACCACATAGGAAACAGTATGTAGAATTGGTTTTGTTTTGTTTTTTTTGTTTTGTTTTTTATCTTGGATATGAAAGATCAGAAATTAGAGAAAAATTGCCTTGTTTTTTGTATTTTTATAATGGGCACATTACACTTGTCCCCACTGCCCAAACTTATGTTCATTTTTAAAACAAAATGCTTTGGGGTGCCTGGATGTCTCAGTCCATTGGCTAAGCATCTGACTCTTGGTTTTGGCTCAGATCATGATCTCACGGTTCATAAATTTGAGCCCTACATCAGGCTGTGTGCTGACAGCACAGAGCCTGCTTGGGATTCTTTCTCTCCCTCTCTCTCTGCCCCTCCCCTGCTCACTCACTCTCTCAAAATAAATAAATAAACTTCAAAAAAGTTTTTTAAGTGCTTTAATGATGATAGTAAGACATTAAATGAAAGTCCTTTCTAGTCATCAGGGATGACAGGTAGAATTGACATTATTATCAAATTTTTTTCAGCTTGTCAAGTTAATTTCCTTCCCACCTCCATCTAGAGAAAATAGTACAGTTGACCCTTGAACAACGTGGGGGTTATGGGTGCCAACCCCCTGCACAGTCAAAAAAATTTCTGTGTATATGGGGCACCTGGGTGGCTCAGTTGGTGAAGCGTCCGAGCTCAGTTCGGGGTCATGATCTCACGGCTTGTGGGTTTGAGCCCCACGTCGGACTTTGTGCTGACAGCTCAGAGCCTAGAGCCTGCTTTGGATTCTGTGTCTCCCTCTCTCTCTGCCCCTCCCTGTTTGTGTTCTGTCTCTCAAAAATAAATAAATGTTAAAAAAACCTTTTTTTTAAATTCTGTGTATAATTTCTGACTCTCCAGAAATGTAACTTACTAAGAGCCTACTGTTGACCAGAAGCCTTACAAATAACATCAACAGTCGATTAACGCATATTTTGTATGTTATATATTATTGGATTTATACTTTTACAATAAAGTAAGCCAGAGAAAAGTGTTAAAATCACAAGGAAGAGAAAATACATTTATAGTACTATATTGTATTTATTGAAAAAGATCCATGTATAAGTGGACCTGTGCAGTTCAGATCCATGTTGTTCAAGGGTCAACTGTACATTTAAAGTTGACATTGCCATAGCTGTACTACTAGGATGTACCTGAGAAGGTACACACAGCTTGGGATTCCTGCCAAGATCATAATGCTTGACCCATGAATAGCCTCTTTTTAAAGAGTTAAAGTCTGATGCTAGGTTAATACAGACTTTGTAAAATCTTACATCAGTCCTAGTTGGTGCTGTTGTTTTTATAAAATGCAACAGGTACAGAAATGGTCAGTAGTAAAATAGTTATACCTACTTGTTCCACATATAAGACATGAGCTTGAGAGACCCAGACCTGCAGTTTATGGAGAAGAAAACTAGACATTGAATTTTGAGAGATGAACAGTGGTTCTTAAATTTAGCAATGACAGGAATAATTATTTTTCAAAAAATACAAGATAGATAATATGTACTTTGGGTCCATCAGCTATGATTCAGACTAATTGCCTTCTATCCTGGTATTATATGTAGTCTGATGTTAAAAATCTGTTGAGAACAAAGCTATATAAAACTTGACCGATTCACTCTGGCCCTGTACAACTAATTCAGTCTCTCTAGCCTTCAATTTCCATATCTGTAAGTGAAAGAAGTGCAGCAAATATAAGGTCTCTTTCTTTTTTTTTTTTTTTTAATTTTTTTTTTGAATGTTTATTTTTGAGAGAGGGAGAGAGAGACAGAGACAAAGCACAAGTGGGGGAGGGACAGAGAGAGAAGGAGACACAGAATCCGAAGCAGGCTCCAGGCTCTGAGCTGTCAGCACAGAGCCCGACGCGGGGCTCGAACTCACCAGCCGTTGAGATCATGACCTGAGCCGAAGCCACCCAGGCGCCCCTAAGGTCTCTTTCACTTCTAACATTCTGTGACTTAAAAAATTAAAAATCGAGGCGCCTGGTGGCTCAGTCGGTTGAGCGTCCGACTTCGGCTCAGGTCATGATCTCAACAGCTGGTGAGTTCGAGCCCCGCGTCAGGCTCTGTGCTGACGGCTCACAGCCTGGAGCCTGCTTCGGATTCTGTGTCTCCTTCTCTCTCTGCCCCTCCCCCACTCGTGCTCTGTCTCTCTGTCTCTCAAAAATAAATAAATGTAAAAAAAAAAAGTTTTTTAAAGTAAAAATCTTTTCTAGCCAGAACCTGACTGCTATTACATACATTGGTAGAGAAGTATTCTGTTTTAAATCATTTAAGCCAAATAATGACTTTTCATACTCATTCTTGTTTTTCAGAAACTCTGTGAAGGTATATTTAAAGTCCTTGTAAAGGACATCCCAACAACATGTCAAGTGTCTTGCCTGGAAGTTCTCCGCATTCTCTCCAGAGACAAAAAGGTTTTAGTTCCTGTAACAACCAAGGAAAATATGCAGATACTGCTGCGACTAGCCAAGCTAAATGAGTCGGATGATTCTTTGGAGAAGGTGTCCGAGTTCCCAGTTATTGTGGAGTCATTAAAATGTCTGTGTAACATAGTGTTCAACAGTCAGATGGCACAGCAGCTCAGCCTGGAACTTAACCTTGCTGCAAAGCTCTGTAACCTCCTGAGAAAGTGCAAGGACCGAAAGTTTATCAGTGACATTAAATGCTTTGACTTGCGCTTGCTCTTCCTCCTGTCACTTTTGCACACCGACATCAGGTCACAATTGCGCTATGAGCTTCAGGGACTAGCGCTGCTAACCCAGATCTTGGAAAGTGCCTTTAGCATCAAGTGGACCGATGAGTATGAATCGGCCATAGACCGTAATGGACCTCCTCTCTCACCTCAGGAGACAGACTGTGCCATCGAGGCCCTCAAAGCTCTCTTCAATGTGACAGTAGACAGTTGGAAGGCACATAAAGAGGTAAGGTTGAGAAGAATATTCTTATCTACCTATTATTTAATTGGTCCGGGGCATCCCTAGAGCTGCCTGTAAGGTTTTAGTTGACATTTGTGTAACACTTACTAGAAAAATAGGATGAAGATGAAAAAACAAATATTTTATTTTATTTGTTTTTTATAGATTTAAAAAAATTTAATTCCAATATAGTTAATATGGATTATTATTTTGTAAGATGCCAAATATAGTTCCTTTTCTGAGTTGTACCATCACATGTCTTTTTTTTTTAATGCCTTTTTGAGGAATAAGGTTTAAATGATAATATTTGAAGGGAAATAAAACAATGTGGTTCATAAAGTTACAGGCATTTATGATGACTGACATCTTAAAGAAAAGATAAGATAATCAGGCCAGTTAAAACTGATCAATCAGAATTGATGTCTGCTCAGTAGAGTAAAAGATGCTGTATCACCTATCATCCCAGTCTCCTAGAGTGTTATAGTATTAGATAACTATCAGAAATGTAGGACTACAACTAGATATCCAGGCTGGTACACAGTCCTAGAAAACAAATGTAATTACACTAATGTGTGAGAAAGGTTTTTTTCTAGACTAAGATCCTTTTCTGTGGCTTGGACCATACAGCAGCCCAAAAGTGAGGCAGATTTGATAGTTTATATCTAAGTACCCACAAGAACAATATGCTAAACAAGAAAGTTAGTTTAAGGAAGAAGACAATTGTAAATGAAGTAGACAAACTTTTTTCCTTGCTTCTAGAATCTCAACATTTCACGTTTACCCTATTTAACCTTAAATAATGAGTGAAATTGAGCCCCTGCTTTAAAAAGAAAGAAAAGAAGAAAGAAATGCAGTATGTTGGTGCCAGAGCAAATTATCTTTTCTGACAATTGACTTTAGGACCTAGGGCTAACATTTTGCTGTGTCCATTTGAAACAGTTCTCACCATGAATACCGATCTGTTTTTGCCAGCAACCTACTTTGAGAAGATTATCTCAGTGCAGTGCTATAGTGGGAGAATGCAGGCATCTGAGTTTTAAAGTGCAAATAGGTCTATATTTTGAAACCAAATATTTGAAGATCAGTCCTAACAGCTGTTTTAGATGACTGTAGTATGGTCAGTTTTTCCTGAGACTTGGCAGGAAAACATGTGGAAAGCCCACATGCTCCATTTATGCTTTGAAACCAAATATTTGGAAGTATTTAAAATATTATGTCTCTATGCTTATTTGGTACCTTCTATGGTTATTTTTCTTACACTGTTTGTTTTGGTGTTTTTAAGTTCTCCATTTAGTTGCAAGAGCTCTTCTGAGACTGTTGGTTTTTCATTGTTGGGAGGCCCTGTTATTTAAATTGTGCCCAAAATAGTAGTTCACACTGTTCAGATTCCCAACAAAAGGGTGTATAAGTCAATGACTGCTTATCAGTATATGTATGGAATGACATGTAACATGTATCAGTAAATTGAGATTAGCCCTCATGAGTGTGCTTCAGTTAGAAGCAATAGTGGGGCTGGAAGAAGCCTTAGAAGATTTTAAAGCAGCAAATACTCATTCTGTGGCATAGAAAGTTTATTTTCTGAAAGATACATGAGAAAGGATCAGTAGTCCTGAAGCAGGCTTCTCAGCAGATGAAGGGCTTCTTGTGAGTTGTGGTTCAGTAGATGAAGCTGTTATAAAATGTGCCCAGTTAATGTTAGTCTGGGCTATTACTGAAGTTATCAGAAATTTAAACAGTAGTGAAAGTAGGATCTTGGCAACCCATTTAGGCAGGAGTGTGGGAAAGGTTATTTTTAAACCAGTTGAATCTCTGTGGGTCTCCAAATTCAAATTTTAGCAAACATTTAGTCAATCATTCAGTTAGTCAATAAATATTTATGGCCAGTTACAGGGTATCATGCTGGCATGTGTAATATGTTGGCAAATAATAGACCTAGTCTCTGCCTTCAGTTTTGTTGGTGAGACAGGTATTAAGTAAACAAATATATAATTCAAATTGTGTTAAGTGCTAGGAGAGAAACAGTGCATTCACGATTGAAAATACTTAGCACAGAGAAGACCATGAAGGTGTCTCCTGAGATAGGAAGACTGAGAATGATAAAGCTGTTTGAAGATTGGGGAGATGGATGTTTCCCTGAAATCAGAACATAGAGTACCTTTTAGGGAGGTACCCACAACTTAGCATAAAGAAAGTCTATAATAAAGTTGCAGAGAAACTTGCCAATAAGAGTCCATTTACTTAGATTTTTTTTAAAGTTTATTTATTTATTTTGAGAGATATGTGGGGGAGGGGCAGAGAGAGAGGGAGAGAGAATCCCAAGCAGACTCTGCACTGTCAGCACAGAGCCTGACACGAGGCTTGATCTGTGAGGTCGTGACCTGAGCTGAGATCAAAAGTTGGACACTTAACTGACTGAGCAACCCAGGTGCCCCCATTTACTTGCATTTTAATAATTCCTTGATTGTCAGATGCATGGCATCTTTCTCCAGTTGAGCAAGCACCTAAAGAATTGTTAGTACCTTAAATACCAACTGAAATAAAGGGATAATAAAAACTTACTTCTTACAGAAGAATCCAATTTTAAAATACAGTGTTAAAAATAACTAATATTATTTTCTTTTAATCAAAATGCATGCTCATTGTAGTAGATCTAGAGGAAAATTGCATATGAGCAATAAGTACAAATCACCTATAAGCTTACCACTCAAAGATAAGCACTTTGTGTTTTAACGTATATCTTTCTAACTATTCTTCATTGTAGAATATATAAATATAAACATGTATAATTTCTTTTTACAAAAATGCAGTAATTTTATAATCTTTTTTTCCTCAGTAAATGTTCTTGAAGAGTAGTAGTTTTCAAAATGTTCCCTGAAGCCATAAAGTTCCTAGGGGTAGCCTCTGGTGATGAGTGGACAGTGTTCCAGGTTCCCCACCCTCACTTTCAAAAGAGTATCTTTGATTGTTGCTGTTGTTTTTTTCTATTTACATTTAGGTTGAAGGGCACCTGGGTGGCACAGTTGGTTGAGCACTTAGGTCATGATCCCAGGGTTGTGAGATCAAGCCCCGGCGCTCAGTGTGGAGCCTGCTTAGGATTCTCTCTCTCTCTCTTTCTCTTTTTCTCCCTCTGTCTCTCTCTCTCCCTCCCTCCCTCTGCTCCTCTTCCCCACTCGTGCTGTCTCTCTCTCTCTCTCTAAATAAAATGAAAAAAATTAAAAACAATTTTTTAAAATAAATTTAGGTTATAACTGGATATCATTTGGGGATAAAAAGAGTTCTGTAACCAAAAAATAATGTACCAATTTATTTTCCTGTTAAAGATTGATAAATCCTTATGAAGGAATACCCTTCATAAGTAATTTTATATTTAATAGGTATATTTATACTTGAGTATTCCTTCATAAGGATTTATCAACCTTTAACAAATTCCCTATGTGTAGGCATTTAGATTGTTTGCAGTTGTTTACTATTGTAAATAGTAACACAGTGAATTTTCTTATTGTAAAATTTTGTAGATAAATTCCTAAAATTGTTGGGTCAAAGGATTTTTTTTTTAAAACCCTAAGGGTTGTTAATATGTATTGTCAAATTGACCTTCAGAAGATTAGTGCTAGTTAATACCTTTCCAAACCCTGGGGATGCACCTTTAAAGATCTTTATGACCACAGCTCAACCGTTAGAGAAAATACAGATGTTTGGTTTTGGTTTTAACTGTTTTAGTAGGTATTTCTACCACTGTTCACTTACAATTCATTAAAAACAGAAAATTAATGACTAGGTTTTTCTTGAGGTTTAGCAGATTAGTGCCATTTGTTCATTTTAGGTTCATGTGTTAAATTCCTGCCTGCCTGCCTGCTGATACCATCAGGAATCTGAAGATTCCTTTCTATTCAGTAGTTGGCCTTATTTCCACACGGTGTCCATCTGTCTTCCTCACTTCCTTCCTCTTTCCCTCCCTTTCTCATTCTCTCCCTTTCCTAAAGATAGTATGTTTAAGAGGTCAAAAGACTCCTTTAGCAGGACCTGAAGTCAGTTCTAGAAAAGTTAAATGAAATGGTCTTGTTTTCCTCCTGTTTTAACACTTTTGCTAAATCTCTTTGTTGGAGGAAAGCATGTTATTCTGGAAATCCCTTACTTAACACACTTTCCCTCTGCACTGCTTCCCAGGTCATCAGTGCAATGTAATGAGAAAACATAAGGACCAACAAACATGTTAGAGCCAGACACCCAAGTGCAAGCAGGGAAGTAGTACCACTATCTGTGTGGTCACAGGATGTATTAGAGTGACAGAAAACAGTGAATGTCCATAGAAGTTAATTGGGAATGTCACACTGTCATAGAAGAGGTTAGTTCCATGATTATTTAAGAGATTTTAAAGGAAATATGGGAAAAGGACATAATATTAATTTAAAAAGCTTCAAGCTGTGTCATGCTTGTTTGTTTGTTTTGGGTTTTTTGTTTTTTTTTTTTTTTTTTTTGCTGAATCATTTTTGAGTAGACATTGAGTGCCCAGTATGTGCCAAATTCTATGTTGGGTATACAAGATGCAAGATGAAGAAATCATCACTGCCTTCAAAGAACTAAAAGATTAACAGGAAAATCAGACACATAAACATAGATAAATATACGACTGTTTGTTACATACTATTCTTCTCTATATTTTCTATATGTTTAAAAACAGGAAAGAATCACCTCAGTAATGCAGAGATGTTTCAAATGCCATATGTTCTAGATCTTTGAGGGTATGTCTCACCTCCCTGGGATAGTCTTTCTGCTAGCAACATACCCAGTACAGAGTAGACTTTCAGCAAATTTTTGTTTAATGAAAAATAAAATGTGATATACAGAAATACATAGGAGAAAAAGCCCAAAGTTAGCAGGGAGGGAGGAAAAATATATGGTACCTTTTAAATTTTCAAAGCTTTTAGAAAATTCTCTAGGAGCCTAAAACATTTAATAACATTATTTACAGCAGTAATTTCTAGCCTTTTTAGAGTTAACACTATCTATTTTATAACATTTATATCTCCCCTTGCAAATTAATTCAAAAAAGCATTGATTATTTTATGCCCGTCACCATGTTAGATGCAAAAGATGCAGAGGTAAAATACATAATCTTTACCTGTAAAGAGGTAGAGATTTTTAAATATACACAGTTTAGTAGGACAAATAACCATGGTAGAGGTAAGCAAAAGGAATAGGGTAAAACATAGGGTAAAATGCTACCTGAGATACAGCTGTATTTCTAGGTAAGCATGCATACATTTGTATGTGTGCATGTGTGTATGTGTGTGTCTGTGTCTGAGTGTCTGTTTCACTTTTTATAGGATTGAAATTAAATTTTCACAGGACAGGTTTCCTAAACCTTCTTGAAGAAATTAGAACTATCCTGGGGTAACAATACCAGATCAGGACTGGTTGGTGAGCAGTATTCTCCCTTCAGACTTTCTCAGGCATTGTTTACATCAGTTGACACTTTGAATGAAAAGATGTGAGGAAACTGACACCTTTACCAAATAAAAGTGAGATCTTCCACAGTTTGCACAGAAGGAAAAAGCAACAGGACCGTAGTAGAATCTGTAATTAAGAAGTGAAGCCTGTATAGAGATCCCAAAGAATTTTCTGAGTTTTTATCTACCTTTTAATTGAGTGTTGTTATCTCATTTTGATTTCCACTATCACAACAAGCCTATTTTGCTTTCTCTCTCTTCCTCCTCCCTTTGTCCTTGGTGACTTTTTTCTTCTCAATCTTTGGAGATAATATGATTTCAAAGGAGAGAATATTGAAGTCTTAAAGATACCAAAATTAAGATGAAGCAAGTAAATTATAGTTATATAAACTGTATTTGTATAATGTTTTATAAAGAACAGTTATATTTAATCTTTCCAGCATCCTTGTGATACAGCAGCATTAACTACATTTAACACATGGAGACACGAAAGATCAGAGTGTTTAAATTACTTACGGAAAGTCACATAGCAGACTAATAGTATAGTATCCATTCTAACCTTTGTTAAATAAGACTTCTTAATGATAACACTCATTTAACCAATATTTATTGAGACATAGACTAATGGAATAGAATAAAGAGTCTCGAAATAAACCTACACATATATAGTCAACTGGTTTATGATACAGGTAACACTGAAGTGCAGTGGGGGAAAAGTGGGCTTTTTAATAAGTTGCCCTGGATCAATTGAAAGGCTGTATGGAAGAAAAACGAATTTATTTTACTTTATTTTTAATGTTTATTTATTTTTGAGAGAGAACATGAGTGGGGGAGGGGCAGAGAGAGAGGGAGACAGAATCTGAAGCAGGCTCCAGACTCTGCGCTGTCAGCACAGAGCCTAATGAGGGGCTTGAACTCACAGACTGTGAGATTATGACATGAGCTGAAGTCAGACGCTTAACCGTCTGTGCCACCCAGGCATCCGGAAAAACAAATTTAAGTCCCTACCTTATACCATACATAGAACATTAATTTGAGATGGATAAGGACCTTAATATTAAAAAAGGTAAAATAATAAAGCTTTTAGAAGAAAACAGATTATATTCATGACTTTATCCTAAACAAGTCAAACATTTCTTAAGTAGCAAAGATTTCTAAAATAGGACAAAATAAAAACCAAATCTTAAAGCAAAAGTTGACAAATTGGTCTTCATTAAAATGAACTCATCAAGAGAAGAAAGTAAAAAAAGCAGGCCACCAAATGGGAGAAGATATTTGCAACACATCTATAAATAAAGGATTGTATCCCAAATACATTAAAATCCATACAAATCCATACAAATGAAGTCAGTCAACCCAGTAGGAAAATAGTCAAAAGGCTTGAACAGGCACTTCACAAAAGAGCTATCCAAATGACCAGTAGTCACATGAAAACTCCTTAGTTATCAGGGAAATGCATAATAAAACTATGAGACCACTGCACACCCACAAGAATGACTGAATTTTAAAAGACTGACAATACCAAGTGTTGACACAACTGTAGAACAACTAGTGAGAGTATAAATTGGTATAAACACTTTGAAACACTATTTGGCAGTATATTCTGAAGTTTGACATATGTATATGACCTGTGATGCAGCAAATGAAATGTAAGAAAGTACATTCACAGCAGTACTCTTCAATGTAGTCCCAAACTGGAAACAATCCAAGTGCCCATCAAGAGTAGGATGGATAAGTAAATTGTGATATATTCATTGTATTTAGCAGTGCTTTCTTAACCAAATTGGTGAAGGATCAGATTTTTTGCCCTTGCTTTCAGAATGAAATTCTTGTATAGTGCAATATTACACACAATGTCAAACTGGAAAAGTTCCTAAATGCTCACACCTTCTGCACTCATGACACTGCAGATCAGTGGCAAACAGGGTGCAGACCAGCAGTGATCCACAGACTACATCTCAAATATTACTGCTCTCAAGTGATGAAAATGAACACACTGCACCTAAATACACATGACAACCTGAAAGAATCTCACAACCATACACAAAGGGTCTATATTTTATGATATCATTTAAGTAAAATTCAGTGAAAACAAAAAATCACTAACCTGCAATGTTAGACATTCAGATTACCCTTGAGGATCAGGAGACTGTCATTTGAAGAGGCCAATTCTGGAGTTCTTAATCTTAGTGTTGGATCATTTTTGTGCTGGTTATATGGATGTGCTCATTTTATGAAAATTTATCTGGCTGCCCACTTATGACTGGGACTTTTTTTTGTTTTACTTACCATTTACATTAAAAATTATTGAACATCTACTAAACACATGCACTCTAAACTTGTAAAGGTAATAGAGTACTGGAGAAAACAATGGATAGTGCCAGTATGTAAATAAATGTGGCATTACAAATTAATGATTTTATGAAAGGAATCATAACAAGATACAGCAATAGAAAATAATGAAAGAAGAAACCTACTTAGATATGGTCTAAGTAGGTCTTTTCTAATGAAATGGTCTTTCTAATGGTCTTTTCTAATGAAATATGTTAGCTGAGACCTGGAATATGAAAAGGAATCAGTGATGCTGAGATTGGAAACAACAATCCAGGGATTTGACAGTTGTTTTGAGTAGAGAAAGGGAATTTAGTGGATTTATAGTAAAAGAGGACATTGAGGATATAGGTACAACTTGGGAATTGGCGTTATAAAAGTTGGGACAGGAGGAAATGGGATGGAAAGAAGTAGGATTTTGGTTTACAGTTGCAAATAGAAAGACCACAATGGATAGTTTTGCAAGAGGCTTGTCAACATCAGCATGAGAAGAAATGATTGTGATATCTAGAATAAAGGAAAATCTTGTTTGAAAGGAAGTGCATTCCTAGTTAATTTTCAAAACCGAGGAAAATATGATCTTATTAAGAATTAAGAAATGGAAGAATTTTACATGTGTTTCCTGTGCTTCATGTAATTTGGGGTAAGCAAAAGTGTATTTACATATTAGAGAATTTTGATCCAGGCATTTGAAAATGGACAGTGAATGGGACAGCGTTCGTTTCAACCCTACCAGTCCTGGTGTCTCTGACATTCTACCGACCCCCTTCCCCTTTTCTCTATTCCTTCCCCAACACATGATTATTTTACTATCACTCATTTCAGCTCTGTCAGTCTTACTTACCTTTTGTTTCCTTCTTCCCTCATCCTTTCCACTCACCTTCAAATGTTTCATTCCAAGTACTAAGCACTTCCATGTGTATCATCCTCTTTAATCCTTTTATAACCCTACCAGTCTCATATTTGTGGAGATATGTGTGGGGAAACTTTGGCTCAGAGAATCTGTATGACTTGTCTAAGGTCACAGCCTAGACTCCAGACTCCAAGTGAAGTGCTTTTTTACCATTATGCTACTGAGGCCTTCATCTCTTCCAAATGAACATATGATGGTGTTTGGCTTAAAATACTGTCATTTGCATTATGAGTAATGCAGTTGTGCTCTATTGTTTGTTAGATCTTATAGGAGACATCATCTCAGAGGGCTGAGTTATATATATGAATATATGTATAATATTTGAGTATATTTCACTTTATATAGACTTGAGATTATATGTAAAACTGAAGTTTTTAGATTTAAAACATTTTTAATAAAGTTTTTAAATTTTTAAATAGTTTTTGAAGTAATCGGAGACTTCCTGAAGTATAGCATATGCAGGATCTCTATTATAATTATCATTTATTTTACATGTCTTCTTAGTTACTAAAAATCTGGAAGCAGAGAGATATGACCTTGATGCAGGTAATTAAAGAAATTATAATGGCCCCAAATCTCAAGAAGAGGCCCAAAATCTCTAAAAGAAGAGGAGGTAAACTAAGGGATTATTCAAAACTTAGCTTATTTCCTACTGCTTGCCTTCTTCCCTCTGACTCTCTCTGTGTCTTTAATAACAATGAGTAAACATTGGAAAAATAGGAGATTAAACTCAGATCACTTGTTTTTCATCACTTGCTGGTAATTCTGGGGGAACTAGCAAGATTTGGGGGAACTAGGAGATTAAGAAGACTCATTAATGAAGTTGACAGATTTTACCTTTTAATTTATTGCTTTTGAAATAAGAAATTAGGCAGTTAAGTATGTACAGCCCACTGTTAAAATATCTGATAGCATTACATCTGTTTGAACTTTTATAACCACTAGTAAACTCTAACAGTATACTATCAAAAGAATCTATAGACTTTCTGAAAATGGAAAAGATCCTCAGGTGAATTGAGTCTTAAGGTAAAAGAGAGTAGGAAATGCATGGCTGTTGATCTTGTCTCTCTTTGCCTGACATGCCATAAAGGGAGTGGCTAGGTCAGCATCTTCTGGTTTTCAGCCACTTCTGGAGGTGGCTGTTCATATAAGACAGTAACTATTAACTTAGTATTGAGAATTTTGTCTACAGTGTCCTGACTTCTATTATTTATGATATAAGAATGACTGTTTAGGGGGACAAATGGTCCATAAGATGGCTCCCAGGGATGCAGGAATACACCAGACTCCTTCACTAAGGCATTCAATCCCCAATTTTTCCTCTTGTCTTTTTTATTTGCTGTAGAGTGATTCTCATCAGTTCCGTGTCATGGCAGCTGTCCTTCGCCATTGTTTACTAATCGTAGGTCCAACTGAAGACAAAACAGAAGAGCTGCACAGGTAGGTAACTTCTGTGTTGATATCTCAGTAAAGGACATCATCAATTCTCGATGTTTTTATGCTTCTAATTTTAGTTGTTATGAGCACAGGAAAGTGAAAATATTCTAGTGAATCAAGTAACTGGTAAGTCAGAAATCACTACCATGCCCTGATGACAAATTTTCATTCTGTCCCCTTTGGAGACAGTTTGGCATTTGTTGCATTCAACAGTAAAACCCAAAACAACAGTAATAATAGCACAGTTCAATAGTTATTGAATAATGGGGCGCCTGTGTGGCTCAGTCGGTTAAGTGCCCGTCTCAGCTCAGCTCATGATCTCACGGTTCATGAGTTCAAGCCCCATGTCGGGCTCTGTGCTGACAGCTTGGAGCCTGGAGCCTGCTTCAGATTCTGTGTCTCCCTCCTACCTCTGCCCCTTCCTTGTTCACGCTCTGTCTCTCTCTCTCTCTCTCTCTCTCTCTCTCAAAAAAAAAATAAACATTAAAAAAATTTTTTTAAGTTATTGAATACTATATGTGACATTATGCTAAGTGCTTTATAAAGATTAACTTCTTTAATCAGCACACCAGCCTTATCAAGTGGGTACTATTTTTCCCTTTCAATAGATGATGAAATTGGGGCATAGAAAGATTAAGCAATTTCTCTGCGATCACACAGCTCTATTAAGTGACAGAGCTTGTATTTGAACCCTGCTTTTAATTACTACACTCAAACTAATGTTTCCACTAATTTCATTGTAAGAGTATTTACCAAAAAGTGTATCTTAAGCAATATGGATTAATTAAATTTTAAAAACCTATTATAAGAATTGGGTCATAGTCTCAAGTATTAATATATAAAAAATAGTTCAAGTTTTGTGTCTTGCCTGTTGGAGCTATTAATGGACAGCTACTAAAATGTATCATTCTCTGAGAACTTAGTTAATACATTTTTCTCCTTCTTTTACTTTCTATTCTAGATCAGATTTGTATTAACAACACTTACAATTTTAACATAAGACTGCTTAGGGTGCTTTATTCTTTAAGAATATAAATGGCATTTTAAACAACTCCAATAAATTCAAATCTGCAAACAAATAACTTTGGCGTTAACTCTCTTTTACAAATAAACTTAAAATTGGGTTCTTCATAGCTTCTGAGCATTTACAGTATTCTTTTTTCCAAAATATGGCTTAAGTAAAACTTAATAGAAACACAACCAGAGTGTAAAAATGAAACGTAACCTTGTTATTTTTTAATCAAATTCATATTATTTTAGTTATGATCAGCAATTTATTATTTGATATTATGCTGAGTTTGTTGGTAGGTTATCTTTATGTACCCCACCCTGCAAACCTCAGAAGATTATTTTCTTCACAGTTAAAAAGTGTGATTTTTTTTCCTTCAGCTAGAGATCAAAAGTTCCTTTAATTTTTTTGAGTCAGTGCCTTTAAAAAATAATCAGATTAGGGCACCTGGGTGGCTCAGTCGGTTGAGCATCCAACTTCGGCTTAGGTCTGATCTCACGGTTTGTGGGTTCAAGTCCGGCGTCAGGCTGTGTGCTGACAGCTCAGAGCCTGGAGCCTGCTTTGGATTCTGTGTCTCCCTCTCTTTCTGCCCCTCCCCCACTCACACTCTCTCTCTCTCTCTCTCTCTCTCTCTCAAAAATAAAATAAAAACATTAAAAAAATGAGATTAAGTGCAAAAATCATAACCACTAAAAAGATTTTATTAAGCGTTTTTGACTTACTATAATTTTTTTCATAATCAAGAGACACTGTAGATACTAAAACTTAAAAAAAATGGATTTATAGAAAGCCCAGGAGTAAATTGGTGGCTTTTTTTTTTTGAAATCACATATTATAAGTTAAATGGTATTCATACAAGAATGTGAAGAGAGGGGTGCCTGGGTGGCACAGTCAGTTTAGTGGCTGACTCTGATTTCAGCTGAGGTCATGATCTCACATTTCATAAGAATGAGCCCTGTGTAGGGCTCTGTGGTGACAGCAAAGGGTTCTCTCTCTCCCTCTCTCTCTCTGCCCCTTCCTCTCTGTCTCACTCTCAAAATAAATAAACTTAAAGGGAAAAGAATGTGAGGAGAAAGTGGGGAATTGTTACACTAGTTACAAAAACATTGCCAAAGATTTCTGTGATAAATTTAATATATTTAAAATGTTTATTTATTTGTTTTTAGATGTGAGAGCACACATGTGCGTAAGTGGGGGAGGGGCAGAGAAAGAGGAGGAGAGAGAGAATCCCAAGCAGGCTCCATGCTGGCGACACAGAGACTAACTCGGGGCTCCATCCCATGACCATGTGATCAAGAGTTGGACGTTTAACTGACTGAGCCACCCAACTGCCCCTGATAAATTTAATATTTTAACACAGCACCCAGTATTTGTCAAAAGAGAGCAAGAAGAGAAGTTTTAAAAATCAGATTTTTTAAAAAGTAATTAGATTTCTTTATTTTCCTAATGATATTATTTGCTTTAAATATTTATTCTTAAATAAATTTTAAAGATACTTTTCTTTAAATTTGACTTTATCTTAAAAGTTGCTTTGATAAATTTCTATTAGGTACACTGTAAATAAGAAGGGATATCCCTAGAGCCACAAACAGGATATAGGAGTTTCTCAGAGGCTTTCCCAGGAGATTGAGGTTGTGGCTGACTTGACAGTTTATCTGGAAAGGCCCTGCAAGTCCCTTTAATCAGAATTAAAGTGATTAGTATCATTGGAGAATAATGACTCTAGGCTAAGCCATTTAAATACAGAGAAAATTGCTTTAACCTCAAAGAGCTATTTTAGGAAACTGACTAGAATTGTAATACCTACTAAATTCTGCTTATTTGTAGTGGCCATGAAAATCGTGTGTGTGTTTAAGGCAAAGTTAAAACAAAAAAATCAGAATGTTTTTCAAAGTAATATTTTGTTTCAGTTTTTAAGTTATTTTCTAAGTTTGTTTTTTTCTTTTTCTTTTTGACACTTCGATTTAAGGACAAATATGATGAAATAGGTAAACCTGAATAGTATGTGATTATGCATTATCATCAAACTCAAAGAGTTGTAGTAATGATTCAATAAGAAATTAATAAAGAGCTATTGTCCCTGGCACTGAGGAAGCACTTGGCAGGTGGGAAGGCTGCCACTGCCACTTCTGTAACTATTATTGTAATAAGCATACTGGCTTTTAGAACCAATATTTAGTTCCAGATCTCTTCCAACTTTTAAAAATTGGTTTTTGATTTTGATATTTTTTTTGGGAACTTATTTCTGTGTATATCCTGTGATCATGTAGAGAAATCTATTTTCCAGTCATCTAAGCTTTCCTGTCTATCATACATACGTGTCATGAGCCTACTAGGCTCCTCCAGGAAACGAGTGAGTAAAAAAATACCTTGGCAACAACTTTTTCTGATGTGCTGTCTCTGTAAGACAGTGCCCTTTTTTTCCCCACCCCCAGAGCAATGAAGAGGACAGGGACATTGAGATAAAATGAGTTAGCTCACACGGACAGCTGACCTTAACCTTTATTTCCACTAATCAGCATGTGAGATAGCTTTAAAAATCTATTTATTCTATTTCATTTCCTCTTGTCTATACTTAAAGTAACAAGTAAATTGTTGGTTCGAGCCATCTTTTTTGCTACTTTAAAGAACACATCCTAATTCTGTTCTTCTCTGCTATCTTCCTGAACGTATTTTCAGCCCTCTTGTCCATAATCAGCAAGCTTATACATAAACAGCCAAAAACAGTTGCATGTGGATGTGGTTGTGGTTTCATTTTATTTTAGAAGGGGGAAGATGGGGCTGGCCTAAATGCTGGATAGTTGAGGAGAGGGGAGGGAAGGACCAGATCTGATTTAATTTCTTTTAACCTCTCCGTCTAATTTCTTTCAGTTAGCACGCTGGCATCTACAAAATGCTTTCTCTCTCTCTCTTTTTTTTTGAACCCAAAGAGCTGGTGTGTTTTTTATTTTTTTTTTCAATTTATTGTTATGTTATTTTATTGGTGTGAAATATACTACCAGTTCTACTTGTACATTTCAAACAAGCAATTAAACTTTGATCTGTTATTTGTTTTGTTTTTTTTTATAAATATGAAATTTATTGTCAAATTGGTTTCCATACAACACCCAGTGCTCATCCCAAAAGGTGCCCTCCTCAATACCCATCACCGACCCACCCCTCCCTACCACCCCCCATCAACCCTCAGTTTGTTATCAGTTTTTAAGAATCTCTTATGCTTTGGCTCCTTCCCTCTCTAATCTCTTTTTTTTTTTCTTCCCCTCCCCCATGAACTTCTGTTAAGTTTCTCAGGATCCACATAAGAGTGAAAACATATGGTATCTGTCTTTCTCTGTATGGCTTATTTCACTTAGCATAACACTCTCCAGTTCCATCCACGTTGCTACAAAAGGCCATATTTCATTCTTTCTCATTGCCATGTAGTATTCCATGGTGTGTCTTTTAAAAGTAGTGATTACCTCCCTGCCTTTTTTGTTTCTTTGTTTATTTTAAAGTTTATTTATTTATTATGAGAGAGAATGAGCATGAGTGAGGGAGGGGCGGAGAGAGGGAGAGGGAGAATCTCAAGCAGGCTGTACACTGTCAGCACAGAGCCCAACGTGGGACTTGATCTCATGAACAATGAGATGATGACCTGAGTTGAAATCAAGTCAGACGCTTAACTGACTGAACCACCCAGGTGCCCCATGTTGTTGTTTCTTTGTTTAGACCAATTTATTTTATCTCACATATTGAAGTACCTAATGATATCTTATTACAATGCTAAGTATATGCCTTTTTTTCCAGCTTTATTGAGCTGTAATTGACATATAACATTGTTGAAGGTGCACAGTGGTGTTGCTTTGATACACTTACATTACAAAACGATTACCACCACAGCATTAGCTAGGCATAATGCCTTACCCGTGGCTGACTTTCAATAAATGTTTGAAAATTGAGGGGAGAGAAGATGGGGGAATGGGTAAAATAGGTGAAGGAGATTAAGAGCTACAGACTTCCGGTTATAAAATAAATAAGTCACAGTGATGAAAAGTACAACATAGGGAATATAGTCAATAATACTGTAATAATGTTGTTTAGTGACAGGTGCTAACTACACTTATCCTGGTGAGCACTGAGTAACAGAATTGTTGAATCACTGTTGTATACCTGAAACTAATGTAACATTGTATTTCAATTATACTTCAATAAAGATTGTTTTTAGAAGTTTGAAAATTTGATTTCATTTTGGCTTATATTTTTTAACTGAACCCTTACTATATGATAGGCACTATGTTGAACTCCTGGACAACAAAGATGAATACAGTACAATCTGTGTTCTCTAGGGCTTCACCAACTAGGGGTAAAACAGACATGTAAGTAAATAAGTGCAGTTATTTTGATGAGTGCTGCATCAGACACGAGCAAGCTTATGTAGGAATGCAGAAAACAAGAGAGTTTACTTTGGAGAGATCAGGGAAAGGGGGTCTTATTTTATTTTATTTTTTGCTATTAAACCTCCTAGCTCTTTAACTTCTTACTGTGAATAACACTTATGTAGGTGAACAGATATTTTCTGAACTATCACCGAGCACCATGCTAGGTGCTTGAAGATCTCCACAGTACATACTCTGGAGGAACATAGAGTCTAAATGAGGTGACAAGACTAAATATTAGGAAAAGTTAAATAACAATTCAAGACCATAATAGAAGAGCTATCACAAGATTTTGAGTAGTATTCCAGTGAATTAATTATCCAAATAATAACTGCTAATAGAGTTTAAAGACAAGCTCACTGTGGTCTAGCATGATGAAGAAAGTCTTTCTTACTTATACTGTACCTATTCTCCATCCTCATCCAGACCTCTGGTCTCCTGGTTATTCCTTTTTCTTCTACCTATAAGCCCCCAGAGGCTTACTTTCTTCTCTCTCTATTCTGAAGCATCGGTTCATCATTTCAACCTGTCTGTACACCTTCATTTTCATGTCCTGCCAGTCTTGAAGCACCCAACCCCAGATCAGTCAGACCACCCACCTTCTCCACTTCTAAACTCAGGCTGCTCAGTCTTGTGGGACAGTTTTACTAACCCAACAGATTGGTCCGTCCTGTCTACTGCATGCAAGAGTTGTTTCTTGAAAAGCAAATCTCTGTTTAGAATCCCCTCAGGGTTCCCCTCTGTCTTTATGTTTCAGAGCAAACTTCTATTGTTATTTTGCACTTATTAATGATCTGTAGCCTTATCAGGCAAATCTGTTTCCCTGGCTTCTGCACCTTCCTCTTTGCCAGAATAACTCCGGTTTAAGGTCACCAGTAACCCATCTGGCCATAACATGCATCTCATGGCAATCCCCTTTATGACACTCCTACCCCACTCCATGCACACATACATGTACTTTTCTGGTTTCATTGCCTATTAAGGCCCCTCCTTTAGAGGCATTATCCTTTGCTTTATACTGTATACTTAGCACCTAGCATAGTAGGCATAGTAAATATTTGTTGAGAATGAAGGGAAGTTTGAGCTAGTCTTAAAGAATGAGAACATTCTAGGCAAGAGAAAACATGGTCAAATACAGAAATGAGTATGTCTCTGGCACATTTAGAGAACAGTGACTAGGTTGCTGTGTGTTAAAAAGATATGCTTTGCGGAGAGCAGCATACAGGGGTCTTTCCATCCATATCTTATCCAATGTTTTCTTGACACTTCTCACCCGCTGCTACTCCAGTCTTCTCTTGCTCTTTACAGCAAAAGTCCTCCAGTCGTGGACTCTCTGGTTCCTCTACTGTTCTTTCTTGAATTTGGTCAACTCATGCTTTAGTTCCACTGCTCAACTGGAATGGCTCTTAGTGACTTCTGTGGTGCTAATCCAATGGACATTTGTCATTTGTCATCTTGCTTGTTTGTCCACATCATTTGACAGGGTGGTTGCTCCATTCTTGCTTATATACTTTCTTCCAGGACACCAAACTATCTTGGTTTTCCTCCTACCTCACTAATTGTAATTTCCTCAACTCAGCCTCAGACAACAGAGTGGCCCAGGTTCAGCCCTCAAAGTCTTTCAGTCCACACTCATTCCCTCACTGATCTGATCCCATCTTTTATCTTTAAACATCATCCACATGCTAAAACTCCTCACTTTCTATCTCTAATCCAGATCTCCCTCCATGGACTCCAGACTCTTACAGCTAACTTCCTATCAACATCTCCACTTGGAAGTCGAATAGATAACCCAAACTTAACATATCCAAAATTAAACTCTTAATGTTCCCCTAAAAAGCTGCTTCTCCTGCAGCACTTCCCATTTCAGTTTATGGCAGCTCTAGCTTTCCACTTGCTAAGGCTAGAACCTTGAATTCTTACAGTTCACAATTCACAAGAAATGCCCTTTAAAATGTATCCAGATGTAGCCACTTCATTGTTATCATCATGTTCAGTCATCTAAATTATTATAGTAACATCCTGATTCTTCTCACCTTTGATGTCCTACCATCTGTTCTCAATGCAATAGTCAGAGTGACCCTTTTAAGATAAATTAGAGTATATCACCATGCAAAACCCTATAGTGGTTCCTTTTTCACTCCAGAATAAAATTAAGTTATAATAGCCTGCAAGACCTATCTGGCCTCCTATACCTATCTGATCTCCTGTCCTACTCCTTTTCCTTTATATCGTAGTTCAGCGAAACCATCCTTCTCACAGTTCTTCAGTCATGCTGCTGCATGACTTGGGGCCTTTGCTCTTGTTTTTCTTTCTGAAATGCTCTTTCCCCCCATAGTTACATGGCTCACTTCCTCACTTCCTTTAAGTCTTTGCTTAAATGACACCATTTTAGTGAGGACTACCCTAACCACTCTATTCAAAATTATAACCTACATTTGTCTATCTTACCCTCCTGGTCCCCCCCCACACCCCCACCCCAGGCCACTTATGAGCTTCTATGTGCCTTCTATTCATTCATCTTATTTGTTTTGTTTACTTTTTACTGACAGTTTTCTCCATGCTGGAAAATAAGCTCCCTTAAGACATGGATTTGTCTTTTTCTTCATAAAACAATGCCTGACACAAGTAATTAATAATTACTGAATTGAGCTAGAGTAAAGGTAGGAATTTACATCTGAAAGTCTTTTGGAGATCTTAAGTTTCATTTAAGTAAATTCTGTAGCCATGAAGAAAAGATATGTGAGCCCCAAGTATAAAGAAGATACGTTTGAACCAGGAAAGATTTGTTAATGGTTGTAGGTCTGCATGTACCGTTATCATGCTTCTTGTTGTCATTTGGTATTAAATTATGTTTAGTCCAGTGATTGATACAGGACTGGATTTTAGATTGCCTTCCCACTCTCACAACTAACAAGGCTTTAATCAGGGCCTTAAGGAGCTCTAAATAGGCTTTGCTTTTGAATCTGCATATCAGGAGGGGGCTGGGAGCATGAGTGGGAGGATGTCATGTCCCAGTGATTAATGATCTCTAGGAAGCTGAAAAGGGGAGAGTAATATACACAGTATTTCTACCCCCTGGAGTAGGAATGCAAACACCATTGTGCAGATCTGTGCATAGTCACTGACTTCCTGGTAGCTGGAGAATTTCATACACTCTTCTACCACAAATAAAACTGTCAGAGAAGTGACAGAGCTCAAAAAGCGGGCCTTCCTTGCTTAAAAAGAATAGCTCAAACACAGTGAGCCAGAAAATTAATTTTGTAGTTGTTTGGAAACCCAGTTGTTTAATAAGAAATGAGAAAATGAGAACTTTTCTTGAAAAGCCTAAAAGCTCCAAATATTTGTTGAATCAAACTCAGCATTTGGTTTCTTAAATTTACTGGATTCCTGGAAACTACTTATTTTAAATGAATTTAAAGGAAAACATTCCTTTGTAATGAAATGCACTGTCTTAAACTTTTCAGTGTGTTCTCTATGGTAGATTTAGAAAATCATCCTATCAGTGGACTCCTGTGCCTGTTGCCCTATGTGTCGAAAAAAAATCCTAACATTTCACAATACTTATATGGTTTTAAGAAAGTAATTCTATGGTAGAGTTCTTTTGTTTGTTTTCATCCCCAGTGAATCTGTGATATTTAATAACAGTTTCCAAATGCTTAAGTCAGAAGGGAAACATTTTTAACTCAAGATAAGGAACTACAGATGTTTGCAAAAATTTTTAAATGAAAGTTTGTGGGAAAAGCATTGTATTTCAACCAATTGTGATCATTTACAAATAATCAAAATGAGGGCCTTTATTTAACAGTAGCAGTAGTAATCACAGAAGCAGTGACAGATTTTTAATGGGGACTTCCAAGTAACTTGTATTTTACCAAGAACCATTCATTGGTAGGACTTGTTATTTTTGTTCTTGGTTCAGATTTTTTTGATACCGTTTACATCACTACTCATTGTTCTACAGTGTCTAATTTTTAAACTTTGATTTTTTAAATATTTTTTCTGTAGTATAAAAAAAAAGGAAGGAAATACTCATTCTTGGGGAAATAAGAGCCACACTTCAGAGTAAGGAAAGAAAAAATTTTATATTTTATTTCTGTTTTGTTGGTGTTTACTTTGTTTATTTTTGAGGGTGTCACTATAATCTAAATTAAAATGAACTACTGTGGTCTAAATTAAGGCAGCATCAGATAGAATCAGCCCTGAGTTTGGTTTCCAAGTGGTTAGACTTTTCAATTGCATTTGCAAGAGTTTATTTTTAGTCAGGATGTGGTTATTTTTAGATCTGCTTCTCTGTCACTAGGAAATGTAATGCCTGTCTTTCCATTGTTGTTTATCAGGAAGTTCTAAGGCACAGGCTTATAATATCCAGTTAGCAGAGAACACTGCCTCTCCTTTTAGATGAAAGAATATGAAATAATCCTTGAAGGAAAATCTGTTAATTGAGAACATGTCTAATTTTTTAAATTATTAGTGTCACTTTAGTCTCTTACACGCTGAGCAACAGAACAAGATTTTTAGGGAACATCAAAAACACAAGGTTTGGGTTCCCCCTACTGGTATGCATCCCAGGTGCATGTGTTCCTTAGTGAAAAGGCCTAGGGGATTAGAGATTTGAAATGGCTATGTGGACCTCTTTTAAAGAGATCTGGTGATGAGAAAAGGAGAAAAAAAACACCGTTACCTATTTTCTGATAATGTCTTTTAAAAAAATTAGATGATATATATGCTAACTAAGTTGGATGTAAATTAAAAAAAAATAAAATAAACTGAAAAAAAATTACAAATAAAAAATAAATAAATAATGAAAACCTCTAAAACTATTTTAAAAATTAGATGATCCAAAAATTGTATTTTTTACATCTAGAAAGAACAAAACTTAATCCCATAATATTTGGTTTTTTAATGTTGTTGCCTCTGTGATAAGCTGCTTATATACAGCTTCTCAAATGCTTTATGTTGTAATCTAAGGAATAATAAAACACCAGTGGCTCCACAAAAGGATTTAAAACCCCAAGGAAAAAAAAAAAGCTAGCATTGTGTCATAATAAAATTAAAGAGATGGTGTTAAAGCTCACTAATTCCTATTTTAGCATTTCAGAAAGTGACAGGACATCATGTGATTGTGTGTGTCCATTTAACATCTGTTCTTTCTAATTTCTCATATGTGTATTTAAAACTGTTCTCTTTATTTTCTGTCTCTTAGTCAGTAAATGCCAAGTAATATTAAAGGCTTGTTTTGAAATAGAAAAATTTTAATTGACTCCTAAAAGTCATTTCTGAACTTCTTATTAATGTTTGCATCTTAAAGGACTATTCAATGAAATTAAAATATTGTATTTTTAAATTGCTTTTCAGCAATGCAGTCAACCTTTTAAGCAATGTTCCGGTCTCTTGTTTGGATGTTCTCATTTGTCCATTAACCCATGAAGAAACAGCCCAAGAGGCAACGACTCTAGATGAACTGCCCAATGATAAAACAGCTGAGAAAGAAACTGTTTTGAAAAATAATACCATGGTATACAATGGTATGAATATGGAAGCCATTCATGTTTTACTCAATTTTATGGAGAAGAGAATAGACAAGGTAAGGCTGATAAAATGGAGGCCTTGGGAAGATGTTTCTAAAGAATGTAAATGTGCCATATATACAGATATCACAGGACATGATTTTTAAATTTAATCTTTTTTTTTTATAGCTGACATACTGCATAATTATGCCCTGGAAATCATTTTATTACAATATACGATTAATTGCTAAAACAAGTCAATTTACTTGTTTAAAGACAAAAAATTTGTTAATGCAACACCAAAACTGTGACTAGTGCCTGCAAGTGAAGGAAAAATTAATGACTTTTCCATGTAGGTATTTTTTAAGACCTAGAAGTAAAAATTATCTGCCCACAAAACCTGAAGATAAATACTTTCCATAATACCTAAAAGCTATCTTTAAAAAAAATCGAGTTTTCATTAGTTGTGAGCTGCTTATTTTCTCTTGTCTGTCATTTGCTTTGTCTGGTAGCTATACTAAAAGGCAGCAGGGTAGTATGGGTAGGTTGTCAAAACCTTTGCCTTATTTAAGCCCATTGGTTGAGCCAGTGAGGACCCCACAAAATGTAGGAAAATCCAGGGAGGATAAAAATGGGCATTAATAAAAATGAAGATAACTGGTAGAATGAAGACATGGTTAGGAAAATAATTTCTTAAATAGTTTGTAAAGCTTTGGTAACATAAAATGTCTCCCCCACCAAAAAAGGAGTATTAATATACTCAGTTATATAGAGGAAAGTAATACTGTTAGAAACTAATGTAGTATGTCTGGTTTTCTTTATAGGGAAGCAGCTATAGAGAAGGTCTAACTCCGGTTCTCAGCTTATTAACAGAATGTTCCCGAGCCCATCGAAACATCAGAAAATTTCTCAAAGATCAGGTAACTGCTTAATGCATATTACATCTCATGGTTAATCTTCTTATATGCAGTTTCTAAAAATAGAATTAATGAGTTGCATTCTTTCATAATGGTTTACTTTCATAAAATCAGAAACTCAGAAAAGTTAGTTTTAATCTTTGAAATCTTCCTAATCCGGGAAAAAAGTGATCGTGTGTATTTTTCTGAGTCATTGATTCATTTATTCAACTAATAGTGGAGATCTACTTTGTGCTGTGTTCTAAGCATTGTTCTAACCACTGAAAGACAGATGGAAGTCTTTGCCTTGTGGAGTCTACCTTATAGTCGGAGAACAAAAAGTAAATGAATATGTTATAATGGCAAGTTGTGATGTGTTCTGAAGAAAGACAGCAGGGGAAGGGGAGATTTAGGAGAATCAGCAGGGCCTCTCTGAGAAAATAACATTTGAGCGGAAACGTGGATAAATAAGAAAAGCATCTCTGAGAATATCTGTAAGAGGACTATAGAGAGAACATGTTCAGAGTTCCTCAGGTGAGAGGATGCCTTGGTGTGCTTATGGAAGAGCAAGGAGGTTAGACCAAGTTGACAAGGAGAGTGGTAGATGAAGTAAAAAAAGGTAAGCAAGAACCAAATAGCCTGAGGTTGTATAGGACTTTTGGTTCTCTTTTAAGTGAGATGGGCAAGCATTGGACCATTTTGAGAAGGGGAGTTGAATGAAGGGTACTTGTTTATATTTTGAAATACTCTGGCTACTCTATGTAGGATAGACTAGGGGAATGTGAGTAGATGCAAGGAGGCCAGCTGGAAAGAGAGCTGATGGTGAATGTTTGGAGTAGGGTGATAGTAGAGTTGATGATAAGGATTCTTTCTACCACTGTGTTTTCTGTTCATCTGCTTGTGTCATATAACCTTTGTCTCCCCTTCTATCATGAGTGAATTGTCCCTGCTTTCTTCTGTGGCCAGCCTCTTCGCTTGTGTCCTAGATCCCTTTCCTTCTCACCTTCTCAAGAACTTTGCTTTTGCATTTATTTCCTCTCTTCTTATGTTAATCCTTTTTTTTTTTTTTTAATGTACTGGGTCATTTCTGTCTTCATCCAAACACATCTTTCAATCTAAAAATAAAAAAACCTTCTCTTAATTCCATTTCTCAAGCTGCCTCCCCATTACTCTGTTCTTCTTAATGCAGTTTTCCTCAAAACACTTTTCTGTACTCACCTTCTCTATTCTTTTTACTCTTTAATTCTCTCCTGCACCCGCTGTAATTAGGCTTTCCACCCCACTGCAGAGGCACTCATCAAAAATCATCAACCCGGTAATGCCAAATCTAATAGTTCTCAAACCTTTTTTCTTTAATTCTCCAGTGCATTTTAATGTAATGCGGTATTCTCTCCTTCTTGAAATGCTTTCTTCACTTGGTTTCTAGGACACAATAGGGAACCTTTTTGCAATGTTTGAGTGCCCCGAGGCAATATTGCCTTGGTCTCCATTTCCACTCCCTTGGTGATCTCATTCAGCAGTCATGGTTTTGAAAATCATCTGTATGCTGATGACTCCCAAATTTATGTCTCTGGCCCTGACCTTTCCCCTCTGCTCCAGACTGATATAACAGGCTGCCTACTCATCTCCTCCCCTTAGATGTATAGTAGGTATCTTAAGTTTTAACATATACCCAACTAAGCTCTTGATTCCCATCCCTTCACCCTGTTTCTTTCCTTCTTTCCACATTTCGGTGCATGGTACAACCATTCACTCCACTGCTCATTTTTTGCCATACAGAATTTCCCTTGTTAAATGAACCAGCTTCATTTCCCCCCCTTTATGTTTATGATCAAGATTTAGTAAGCACCTTACCATACGTGAAGTACATTAATAGATACTGCTGCTAAGGAGAAATTAGAAAGTAGAGACTCTATCTTTGAGGAATTTACAGTCTATTGGAAGAAGAGAGTAGTACCCTGAAAGCATGAATAATCATTTAAGCCAAGTAAACTAGTTGATTAATGAATTGAAGTCATTTTCCAAGTTGATTATTTTAAGACATTCTACTGTGACTAGGAGGAGTTGGTGAATAATAAATGAAAAATATTTTAAATTTTCTATATTTTAGCTTTTTCACAAAGGAGATCCAGGTTCAACTGAACTGTTTAGAGTTTAGATCTCTGGCCAGAAGAGCCAAAAAAAACCTGTTTGTTAAACAACTTCTCTATGTGAAGCTCTTGAGCCACATATTATGTAGAAACAAAGATTATGAGACCCTCTTTTTGTCCTTAAAGAGGCACTACAGTATAAAGAGATGAGACATGACAAGTAAAGATAACTAAAGATACAAGACACACACAAAAATCCACTTTCTTCCTGAGAAAGATGCACTCTCAACTATGATGATTAAGAAAGGCAGAACATAAAGTAACAGGTGGTTAGTTTTGGTAATCGTGTAAATGGAATGACGGCTAGTTAATTATTACACCCTATTTCATTATTACCTGAATGAACCCAACACATGCCTACCCAAAGGAAATTGGTCTTAAGTATTGAGGCAGGTAGAAAGAGAACAGATGGTAGAAAGTACCAACCCAGGTTGGGTTAGTCTGTGGAGAGGTTTACAGAAGAGATGAGGAATCTGTGGATTTGAGAGAAGAGATGGACAAGATTTGTCAAAATAAAAAATTTGTTGGAGGGTAGTATTTGGGAGGAAATGGAATGAGTCTATACAAATGCAGTTTGGGAGTGGTATGTAACAATGAAAGCAACAAACTTATGTTTAAAAAATTTTATTTTAAGAAACCCAAAACATTGGTAACAAAATTTTGGGGTGATAACCTTTGTTAATAGATTCTTTACTCTGGAACAGTAGGCGCATACTACATGAAATCACTTGTTAGATGTCTCATTCTTCTCTACATTCAGTGTATAGAGACCATATAGAACTCAATATGGTTAGCTGAATCAAATAAGGATTTATTGTGCAGTGACTTTGTGCCTATAGAGCACAGAAATCATGGTGCTCTACCCTATCAGAAATACTGAATATGGGTTCTGTAAACACTTTGGTAGCTTATTCATTTTTCTGGGATTTAGTTTCTGTTTGTGTTCACAGCTGTATCTCCAGTGTCTCCAATACCTCCTGATTCAGGATAGGCATTCAGTGTAGAAGGAGAGAAAACAAGAAAGTCAGTTGAATGGATTAAATAAAATAATATACACATGAAGGGTCCAGCACAGTAAATTATTATTTGACTTTGTTTTTATTGTCATTTACTACCTTAGTGCCTAGCTTATGGAAGGCACTTTTAAAAAGGTATTTGAGGAGTGTCTGGCTCAGTCAGTAGAACATGCAACTCTTTTGTAAATTCAAGCCCCATGTTGGGTGTAGAGATTATTTAAAAATAAAATCTTTAAAAAGAAGATTTTTGAATTCATTCATTCTTCCTTCAATCAGCAAATACTTATGGAACATCGTAATATGCCATGCACTGAGAGCAGTAAACAAAACAGAAAGAAGTCCCTGCCCCCATGGCAGTGACTCTTGTGGAAGAAGGCCAACAGTAAAGAAAAATATACACTGTATCAGGTGGTGATGAATGCTGTGAGGAAGACTAAAGTGGCGGGCGGGGGGTAGGGGTGCACAGAAAAGAATGCTCAAGGTTAGTCATATAGGGTGGTCAGGAAATGCCTTCCTGTAAGCAACATTTTAACACAGACCTAAAGTGAAGGGAATGAGCCACACAATTTTCTAGAGAAAGTGTTTCTGGGCAGAGGGAGCAGCAAATGCAAAGACCATGGTGTGTTTTAAGAAGTTCCATGGAGGCCTGTGCAGCTGTAGCAGCATAGGTCAGAAGTGTAGTCAAATTGGAGTTAGAAAAATAGCAGGAAGCTGGATTATGTGAAACCTAAGGGAGTTGTAAGGACATTGTTTTCACTAGGAGTAAGATGAGAAGCCCTGGAAGCTGGAGGACTGAGACCAGGAATGACATGATCTGACTTTCAAAGGATCCCTAGCTGCTTTGTAGAGAATAAATCATAGAAGGGCGAGGTTTGAAGCAGAGACCACTAGGAGGTTGTGGTAATAACCAGTTCAGGTGAGAAATATCAGTAACTTGGATTTGGTAATACTAGAGGGAGTAGTGAGAATTGGTTGAATTATGGATATATTTCAGAGGTAGAAACAATATAATTTGCTGGTGGATTAGATGAGAAGAGGCTGTTTCTAAGGTGTTTGTACTAAACGGTTGGAAGAATAGATTTACCATTTAATGAGATGGAAAACTAAGAAGGAACAGCTTTGGTGGGAGCATCAAGACTTCTGTTTAGGACATGCTAAATTTGAGAAAGCTTTAAAAGTCTGGAAGTCAGTAAAGAAATTAAGATAGAAATATAATTCAGGGAGTTATCACTATATAGAGACTGTATAAAGCCATAAAAACTGGTTGAAATCACCAATAGATTAAGTGAAGAATGTCACCGAAGAGCACAACCCTTGAATTTTCCAACACTTAGAAAACAAGAGGAGAAAAGAGAATTGGCAGAAGAGGCTGAGATGAAGCAGCCAGTGAGATAGGAGAACCTGAAGAGGGAGGGGGCTGGGTGGATGGATGGGTGAAGTGAGTGAGCAAGCAAACAAACCAAGCAAGCCATCTGCAGGTCAATTGATAAAATAGGGTGATGGTGATGTTACTGCCTCCTTTGCAAGGTTACTGTAGAGATCAAGTATAGAGAATATATATGTATATCCTCTCTTATAGGAACTAGCACCTTTAAAGTATTCAATAATTAGTAGCCATTTTTATTATAAAACAACAAGAAAACATAAGTACAGATTTTTTTAGTAAATACTGAAAATGCTGCAGGAATTACAAAAAGGGAAAAATCAATAGGAATGAGAGTATTAAGAAAGGCCCCATCGACGATAGAGAAGATAGATTGACCCTTGCTTCAAAATGGATTTTGATGGAAGCAGGCAAAGGCATTCCAGACACTAAAATAAATAAAAACCCAGCAATGAATTTGAGTATATCATGGTGGTACAGTGAAGAGGTGTTTCTCTTCAAATGAAATTTAATTACAAACTTGAAATCATTTGAGGTGGGATTTTTGTTGTTGTTGTTGTTATTTAGTTTTATTTGAAAGCAAACCTATTTATTTTTAAAAAGCTTTTTCCACTCATAGAAAACTGAGCTCATAGACATTATAAGACTGACCAGTTGCATGGTGCCATCCTCACTTACTCTAGTACCCACAACTGATGATGCTTTTGCATTTCTGCCATTAGGTTTTACCACCATTGAGGGATGTGACAAATCGTCCTGAAGTTGGCTCAACTGTGAGAAATAAGCTGGTGCGCCTCATGACACATGTTGACCTTGGAGTCAAGCAGATTGCTGCTGAATTCCTTTTTGTCCTTTGCAAAGAGAGAGGTAGGTTAAACTCTCTTTGCTCTCTACATTTTTATTTTTCCGAGGGAACTTAAGAAATCTTTCTGTTAGTAGTGGCCGTCTCATTCCACTCTTTTCAGAGCTTACTCCTATCTGTTCTATTAGAGGGCCTGAGGAGATATTAAAAATTAATAATTTAAAAAATTTTCTGTATGCTTCTGAAGTCATTAAGATGTACAAACACACTCACATTAAACTTTGCCTTCTGTATTCTTAACCCAGACTTCTTAATCTTGATGAGTGAGGACCTGGAGCCATTATGGAAAATCTGCTTAAGTAATTCAGGTGCTACTATTCTGGGTTTGTTTTTTTTTTAGATTTTATTTTTTTAAGTAATCTCCTCACCCAACATGGGGCTTGAACTCACAACCCTGAGAGACCAAGAGTTGCATGCTCTACCAACTGAGCCAGGGTGCTACTGTTTGGATAACCAGGCAAAGCCCTGGGTTAGTTCCCTTTTGTAATTCCTCTTGGAATTAAAACTGTTGGAGTCTTGGTTTCTTCCCTAGGTTATTTAATAAATAATTATTCAATGTGAGCTACATATACTATGGAAATATAAAATGGAAGATGGAAAGTACAAAAATGCCTAAGATATACCCCTTACCCTTGAGATAAGGATAAGATAGAGGTAGAGAGAAATTTTAATTTTTTTAATTTTAATTTTTTTATTTTTTAAGCGAGCGAGCAGGAGGAAGGGGAGAGAAATGGAGAGAATCCCAAGCAGGCTCCAAGCTTAGCACGTAGCCCAACGCAGGGCTTGATCCCACGACACAGGGATCATGACCTGAGCCGAAATCAAGAGTCACTCAACGGACTGAGCCAGCCAGGTGCCCCAGTAGAGAGAAACTTGAAAGTAACTATACTACAATGTAATAAACACCATTTTATAAGCATATATAAAGTGATTGTCTTCTGAGATACATCTAACAATTTTAAATATTTCCTAAAATTATATGGGTTATTTGCTCTGCAAAATCAAGTTCTTCAAACAAGGAACTTTAAGTTATCCAGATATTTTTACCTATTTCTTTCTTCAGCTCCTAGTTTTATATGTATATTGGGGCACCTGGCTGGTTCAGTAGGTATAGCATGAGACTTCTTGTTCTTAGGATCATGAGTTCAAGCCCCACATTGGGTGTGGAGCCTACTTAAAATAAGAATTTCAAAAAAAATTTTTTTAATTAAAATTTAAAAATGTAGTAGTATAAAAATTCTATCTAAGCAGATTTTATATTCCACTTTTTTAAAGTACCTCAGTTTTGTGAAACGTAATTTGGAGGTAGAAAACTTCACTCACTTCTCCCAAAATATTAAGTTCAATTCTCTTTTGTTTTTTTACCCAGCTATATTGAGGTATAATTGACAAGTGAAATTGTATATATTTAAAGTATATTATACACCATGATTTGGGGTGTGTGTGTGTGTGTGTGTGTATTGTGATGTGATTAACACAATTAATTACTTATGTATGTCTGCTGCCTGCATGGTTCCTTTGTGTGTGTGTGGTGAGAATGTTTAAGACTTATTCTTTTAGCAAATTTCAAGTGTACAACACAATACTATTAACTATAGTTAATTTCATTTCTCCTGTCCCTAACCACCATTCTACTCTTTCCTTCTAAGAGTTTTATTTTTTTTTCTTTTTTTAAGATTCTACATGTAAGTGAAATCATATGGTATTTGTCTTTCTCTGGCTTAGTCACTTAGCATAATGTTCTCTAGGTTCATCCTTGTTGTCACAAATAGCAGGATTTTATTCTTTGTCATGGCTGAAATATATATATTTACATATTTACATATGTGTGTGTGTGTGTGTGTGTGTGTGTGTGTGTACCACCTCTCCCTTATCCATTCATCTGTCATTGGACATTTGGCTTGTTTTTGTATCTTGGCTATTGTGAATAATGCTGCAGTGAACATGGGAGTGTAGACAGCTCTTGGGGATAGTAATTTTGTTTGCTTCTGATATATACCGAAGAGTTGTACTGCTGGATCATAAAAACTGCTGTTTTTAATTTTTTGAGTAAACTCCATACTGTTTTCCTTAGTTGCTGCACCAATTTATATTCCCACCAGTGGTGTGCAAGGGTTCCCTTTTTGCCACATCCTTGCCAACATTTATCATCTCTTTTTTTTTTCATCTCTTATTCTTTTGATAAAAGTCATCCTAATAGGTGTGCAGTGATCTCTCGCGGTTTTGATTTGCATTTTCCTAATGATTAGTTAAGTTGAGCATCTTTTCACAAAAAGACCTGTTGGCCATTCATATGACATTTTTCAGGTGTTTTGCCCATTTTTGTTTAAGCAGGATTTATTTTTAAGTTTATTTTTATTATGAAAGAGATAGAGACGGGGTGCAGGTGGGAGAAGGACAGAGCAAGGGAGAGAGAGAATGCCAAGCAGGCTCCATGCTGTTGGCACAGAGCCCAATACAGGGCTTGATCCCACAGACCATGAGATCATGACCTGAGCCAAAACCAAGAATCAGATGCTTAACTGACTGAGCCACCCAGGGCCCCTTTTTTAAATAAAATTATTTAGAGATTTTGCTACTGAGTTTACCCACTGAATTCTTAAACTTTATTTCTAACTGATTCAGCCACTTCAGTTCCTGTTAAGATGGCATATTAGCAACATAATTTTATCAATATAACAATAATAATAAACAGCTATTATATATTGGGGTATCATGTTCCAAACATCCTAGGCCATAATCTCATTTAATTCTCATAAGGACCCTATAATTTAAATATTATTATTTCAGTATCATAAATGAATTAACCTGAAAGTTGAGAGTGTTTCAGTAATTTACTCAAGGTTGTACAGTTGCTAAGGGCTAAAGCCCAAATTTGAGTCCTCTCTTTCCATTCTGCCACATTTCTTTACTTAGAGTAATTATCTTCAGCTGTTATCACAAATGCTCTTTTAAATAATTCAGTTCTTTCATGACTTTGAGAAAAGATTGATACAGCATTTTAGGATTAAGTGACTCGTATAGTGCCTTGCACATGTAAGCTGAATTGAATCAATTTTTCCAAGATAAGAAATGAGCTGTTTTTGTAAAGTATAATTATGTATGTATACATAAATCTAAATCATACCTATGTATCTATCCATCAAAAGAGGTTTATCAAAATACATACTAACATCTTATCCATTGTTACCTTTGAGTAGTAGGATGGCTGGTGACTTTTTTTAGTTCTGTGTATTTTGTAATTTTTCTACAGTGAGCATGCATTTCTTGTATTTTTTTAAAAAATTTAGGGTGCCTGGGTGGCTCAGTCAGTTAGGCCTCCGATTTCAGCTCAGGTCATGATCTCGCCATCCATGAGTTCGGGCCCCACGTCAGGCTCTGTGCTGACAGCTTGGAGCCTGGAGCCTATTTCAGATTTTGTGTCTCCCTCTCTCTCTGCCCCTCCCCAGCTCATGCTCTGTCTCTCTCTCTCTCTCTCTCACTCTCTGAAAAATGAATAAACCTTAAAAAAATTTTTTTTAATTTTAAAGAGGAAAACTAAAGCTTATTTCTTCTATAATTACAGATCTTCATAAATTATATTACATATCTAAATATAATCACCTTACTAAGAGTTAGTGTCATAGCAAATATGGCATATGCATTTATATATGAATTTGTTCAGTGTTTTTCATTTGAAAGTATTAGCTTTGTTCCCTCTTGAACCCTACATTTGAGGTTTTATAGTCCTAACTTTGAGCCCAAAGCCAACCCATATTAGCAAAAGTATATCAGTTTCACTTGACCTTTAGCAATTCTATGTATGCTCATCTGCTTTTCCTTCCAATCTGATTTTAAGTTTAGTAGATACATTCTTTTGGAATAAAACTTTACCCATTTAACCATTTACTCATAATTTTTGAGCTATAGCCAGGGAATACAGAAGTATAAAGATAAACAAGGTTTCTGTTTTCATATCACTTACTTTCTTATCAAGGGTTACAAACTCACATGCCTTCAAGTGCCAGGCTGGTAATAAAAATGGACTGGACATAAGAAGGTGAATGAAAACTGAAACTTAACTCATTGGTGGGAAGATGGTGGGTTGGGAGTAGGGGAACAAGAAGATTGTGCGAGATTGGAGAGAAGATATTGCTGCTACTTAGCTCCAACTGGTTGTTATCATGAAGGAACATATGGCAATGTTACCCAGTATTCTCGATTTTTCAGGAGAAGCCAGGATTCTGGATTTTTACATAAAATCTCCCAGTTTTTAAATGCTATCAACTCATTATAATTTAAAACCATCTAGGGGCTCCTGGGTGGCTCAGTCGGTTAAGCGTCTGACTTCGGCTCAGGTCATGACCTCACAGTTCATGAGTTTGAGCCCCACATCAGGCTCTATGCTGACAGCTCAGAACCTGGACCCTGCTTTGGATTCTGTGTCTCCCTCTCTCTCTGCCCTTCCCCCACTCATGCTCTGTCTCTATCTCAAAAATAATTACTATAAATGTTAAAAAAAATTTTTTTTTAAACTATCTAGCCAAAAGAAAAAGTTCGTAGTCCACATCCAACTTGTAAGTCATCAGATTTTGGAGTTTGGATTGGGTTTGGATGCAAACTATACTAAAATGAGATAAATTTCAGATAATTCATCAATGTTGAACTTTCCTCTTAAGGACATTCAGCTAAGTTTGAAGTGAAGGTATCATGATGAAGTCTTAAAAGTCAGACCACTAAGTGGAAACAGCAGGCAGCAAATTGGGTTAGGAACACAGAAACTAAATTAAGAAGGAAGATTGGGGGGCGCCTGGGTGGCGCAGTCGGTTAAGCGTCCGACTTCAGCCAGGTCACGATCTCGCGGTCCATGAGTTCGAGCCCTGCGTCAGGCTCTGGGCTGATGGCTCAGAGCCTGGAGCCTGTTTCTGATTCTGTGTCTCCCTCTCTCTCTGCCCCTCCCCTGTTCATGCTCTGTCTCTCTCTGTCCCAAAAATAAATAAACGTTGAAAAAAAAAAAAAAAAGAAGAAGGAAGATTGAAATGGGACAAGATACAAAGGGCAAAATTTCATGGCAGCCTTGGCACAGAAAGAGTCATCCAAGGGTCATCAATACCCATCTTTGCCAGGCTAAACTATATCCCCAACTGACAGTGGCCCACAGGTTAACTTGTGCTCGTGCCCACCAACTTGTTGAGCCAAATCTAAACTTATGTTACCAGCTCTGGCAATTGTGTACTTTGTCCAGGGGGCCTAAAGAGAGGCCTTATGTGTTTTAATTAAAGAAAACAATTTGTAATACAATCCTCCCCCTGTTAACACATTCATTAATTACCAGTGTGTGCTAGGCACTGTGGTAGGAGCTGAATTACAAAGATAAATAAGGCTTAAACACCCTCAGCACATAGCCTCACAACTGGAAACTTTCGTCTCCTTTATTTGAGTCTCTGAGGAATAGGTAGGTGTCTGTTTAGCTGGTAGCTGAAGTCTCCCTTTTCTGATCTTTTCTCTTCCTGTCTTGTTGTTGCTGTTGTTGTTGTTTTTAACTGTCTCTATGTGTTTTCCTCAACCTGTACACATCTCGACATCACGGTCCTTTATATCTTCGCCTCTTGAATGACTAATCTGTTTTTCCTCTTAGTATCCTAACTACCACTCAGGCTTCAGCTTGCTGCAAATTAGGCTTTCCACTGCCTTTCTCTACCTCCCAGATTCCTCTGAAAGTGCTCTTAGTAAGCTCACAAGGTAACTAATTTTCAAAAGTAGTGGGTATTTTTTAGCCTTCATTTTACTGCATCTATCATTGTAATTGACACTATTGGCCACTCTATCTCTGTGCTACCATACATTCCTAGATTTCCTCTGACCTTTATTTTCAATCAAAGTTAACAACTGTCTTTGCCCACATTGAACTGCCAGTGTTCCCTAGAGTTCTCTCCTGACCCCTGTTCTCATTTTACATTGTCCCCTGAGTGATCTTATCCTCTGCTTGGCTTCTGCTTCAGCCAATTTGCTGGGGATTCCCAATTCAGTGTATCTCTTAATATAAACTATTAATAAGTCATATCCCTCCTTTCTGGTCAGGTTTTCTTCAGTCTGTCTTCCATGTGGTTAGCAAAAAGATTCTTCTAAAATACAAATATAATCTCATCACTACCACCTTGTAAAACTTTCAGTGACTCCCTGTCACCTGGTAAAATCCAAATTTTCTTAGATGCCTCCATGGCCTGCCTTTTGTGCTTCTAAGTTCTAAATTTACTACTAATTATAAATTTACTACTACTTTATACTTTTTGCTTACTCATGCTATATTTTTTGTTCTCGCCTGATCATACTGTACCATTTCTTGGCATTATCTCCATGACTTGGCAAATGCTGTTCCTTTTACATGCAATGTCTTCATTTGCATGGCAAGCTTTATTTATCCTTGAAGATCAGCTTAAGTATCATCTCTGTGAAGACTTGTCTGATCATGGAGGCAGAGTTAATCATTGTCCTCCTTGTACCATTTTTACTTACACCCATTTTTAGTACTTTTACATCTGCTATATTCTAACTCTTAATTTGTTGAACTTGCATTCTAGCCATTGAGTTTCCTTAGGTCAGAGATCATGTTGTCTTCATTTTTGGATCTCCAGTTTTAACAAAGTACCTTAGAGATAATAATAAAAGAGCAAACATTTCTGCTATCTGAATGTAGTGTAGTGAATATACAATCTTATGGATTTCTTCATGTAAAGGAATAATTTCAGTATAAGAGAGGAATGTGCCCGGTACTGTGGCAGCCTGAAAAAGGGAATGATTGGTTATGTGGAGATGGTCAGAGAAAGTCTTTGCAGAGAAATGGGAAACAGCCTTGGTATGTATAGGAAAGAGACTAGTTCAAGATGTGAAGAATCCATGATGTGCAGGAATAATAGGAGATGAGTTTGGGAAAAGAAGGCAGGGGCCAGGAAATGAAGCAGATCTTAGAGGTTTTATACAGGAAGGTGATAACAAATTTTTGCTTTACACAGATCTATGAGGCAGCTGTATGGAACAAGGAATTAGAGGGACATGAGATTGAAAATAGGGAGACTAGTTAGAGGAAGCTATTAGTATAAGATTTCTAAAAGTTGCAGTATTTGGAAGGAAAAGGATTATAAAGCCTTCTCTCTATAACAGAGAAAGGGGTTTGGTCTCTAGGTAGAATCTGGCTCTGCCATTCTTTCTCCTTGGTAAAGAGCAGAACCTCTTTTTGTTTTCATGACAGAGTGTGATAAAACCCATGTTTGCGTAAGCTGCAGCACCATTACCACCAGTGCAGTTCTGACTGCAGTATGCTACTATGGTTGCTTTCCTCTGTTCATAGTACCTCTAGTATCTTGATAAAATAGTGGTGAAATATTTTTTGCAACTTTCTGACTGTTGATTTGTCCCATTTCTGCATCAGTTTTACCTAACTGCATGGTTGATTACTAGGACAAAAAAAACCAAGTATTTTTTTTAATGTTTATTTTTTTTTTAACACTTATTCATCTTTGGGAGACAGAGAGAGAGAGACAGAGCATGAGCAGAGAAGGGGTAGAGAGAGGGAGACACAGAATCCAAAGCAGGCTCCAGGCTCTGAGCTGTCAGCACAGAGCCCAACGCAGGGCTTGAACTCACAAACTGCGAGATCATGACCTAAGCCGAAGTCAGACGCTCAACCAACTGAGCCACCCAGGTGCACCGTTTGTTTGTTTATTTTGAGAGAGAGAGACAGACAGACAGACAAGGTACGAGTGGGGCAGGGGCAGAGAGAGAGGCAGAGAGAGAATCCCAAGCAGGCTCCACACTGTCAGCACAGAGCCCAACTCAGGGATTAAATTTATGAACCATGAGATCATGACCTGAGCTGAAATCAAGAGTCAGACGCTCAACCGACAAAGCCACCCAGGTACCCCTAAATAAATTTGTATGTTGTTTCTTTCTTTTTTTTTTTTTATTTAAGGGCCACCCAGAAAACCTTTTCTTTGCCTTAGCAGCTCACTTTATTTTTTAAAATGTTTATTTTTGAGAGCCAGAGTGCAAGCAGGGAAGGGACAGAGAGAGGGGGAGACATAGGACGTGAAGCTGGCTCTGCTCTGATAGCAGAGAGTCCAATGCAGGGCTCGAACTCATGAACTGAACTGTGAAATCAGATTGACCTGAGCCAAAGTCAAGAACCAGTTGCTTAACCAACTGAGCCACCCAGGTGCTCCACAGCTCACTTTAACATCCAAGTTCAGTCTGTTTTCTTTTTACTACTTTCCCAGTATTGAATAGGATATTTTACAGTGTTATTTGAAAATAGCTAAAAAGTAGTTATAAAACATTCCATGAAATGATGTCAATCAGAACTTCACAAAGAAAATATTTCTCACTGTGAAAATTTTGTAGTCCATTTGTCATCTCCCTTCCCCAACCCCTATTTTTAAAATATTTTATCCTATTAACAAAAGTTCATTTGATTCTGAAACTAGTGGCTATACCTTATCTGCTTTAAAGGCAAAGCAAGTCTTTAAATAGCCTTTGTAACCCAAACTGTCACAGAGTTGATACATGTTTGTTCCAGTGAATGAACAGTAAGCATTATTTTCATAAAAGTGCTAGGGATTTCTTACTATTAACTAACTTCCAGGAAGATTTTCTGCTTAAGATAGCAGATTATTTAGTGTTCAGGTTACTTTTTAACCTATTTTGGCTTTTCATAAACTCTGCATTCTTCAACTATTTTAATGTTTAGCCATTGTAGGTGGTTACTTACATTTTATGTCTTTTTTATTGTTATTTTTTTAATTATATTCATTTCTCAATTTAGACTTCCACAATTTCAGTCAGTATTTTTTCTGGAACTACTAAACACCTTTATTGGTTAAAAAGTAAGGCTTATCAAAAACACAATGAGAGTATCAGTGCCATGTGGATTCAGATATATGATTCTTCGCCTGACTTTGTGTCTGACCCTGTCATTAATGTCTGACCTCTGTGAATATTAAGAACACCTGTATCCATCCCTAAAAGTCCATTAAGAATTCATTAATTTATCCAAACCATTCCAGTCTTGCAGAGGCCCTGTCAGCAAAGGGAGCATATTCAGATTTATTCCAAGGGCTTTCAAATTAAACCACCGTGATCCCTCACTGAATTCCAATATGATTCTATCTAGCACCCATTGAGAATTATTACCAAGGAGACAATAGTTACCAATAGGTTTTAAGGTAGAAAATGGTTGAAAGAGAATCATGCAAACTTTAATCTACTTATATTATTAATCCATGTCTCCTTTCACACAAATTTCACCAGTTTGCTATATCCTTTGAATGTAGGACTTCCTTTTATTTGTCCCCAGACTGCCTATTTTCAGTGTCAAGAAAGGTACCCTCTAGTTCAAGTATTTGAAAAGTTAATGAACAACTCTACCCTGGATTATTCATCCTATCCATGCCTTTAATGATTTCATCTCTGATCATATATGTCCCCTTTCCTTACCCACCTTTTTGCCTATCCACTGCCCTTTTCAGGTCCCAAAGTCATTTTAATTGCCCTCTGAATCTTCTCAGCTTTATTTTGTCTTTTTTGAGTAAGTGGTCTGAATTATAATAGTATTTCAGATGTAGGTTTCACTAAAGCCTTATACATGAATAAGATAGTGTTTGGTTTGTTTCCTACAGTTGTCTTTAGAATGACATTTTATTGAAAGCCTTAAATAAAATTTTTATTTTTAGACTGATAGATTGAATATTTTGATGCTCACCTTGAAACTGTACCTGATGAAAGGAAAGTACTCTTCAATAAAGCTGCTAATGATTGCTTAGTTTCCAAGAAAAAAAAAAAATCCTACAGTTCAGTGTTCCCCTGCAAAAGTTGTATGTGTCTGCTTGTCTTAGAGATATCACCTTGCACTGATAACAGGGTAATACTGTCCTGCATCAGATGGTTCACTGAGCTGTTGCTGCTGTTGTTGTTGTTGACTAAGATAAGTCTAAAATTCTCATTTTACCTAATATTCCCAGGGAAAAAGAAAGAGCATTTACTTTGTGCCAGATACTTTTCTAAGCACTTTGCATGTATTAACCTGTGAAGTAGATATTATTCCAATTCTTGAGATTAGAAGAAGTGGGATACAGAGCTGTAAAATAACTTACCCAAGTCAACCAACTAGTAAGTGGTAGAGCCATTACTAAAATCCAGCCAGTCTCACTCCTGGGCCTACCTTCTTGGTGGGTCTCATGTGCTTATGTATTATTGCTGACTTTTTTGAAAAAGTAGTAACTTAGCCTATCCTATTTGCAAATATCCCTAAGTTTCGTTATTGCCGACAATTCCTATAAAGGGTATAAGAAAGATTTTAGATAATGACTGAATTGGTAAAATTCCAATCTGGGTTTCATTAACTCCAGTTTCTAGTCATCGTTTCTCCAAAACCGGATAAAGACGTAAGATTTGTGACCAGAAAATTAAAACACCACTCTTGCTAATGGCCTTGTGGTCACAGAAGCCCCACTCCTGCCACAAAGTATATTCCAGACAGCTCCACTTGAATTTCTGATACCTGAAAAAAGACTTTTGGTCCTCAGAGCATGCAAGAGAATTTATGGGTAGTTTAGTATAACCACTAACACACTTTGAAAATCTCTCAATTTTAAGATTTACTGCCGTATAGATCTCCAACTTCCTTGTACTGGTAAATAGTCAGTAATGACAGTGAGCACCCAAGACCCAAGGATTCCTGTCTAAAAACCTGTTCTGTTTTTGCAGTGGATAGCCTGCTGAAATACACTGGCTATGGGAATGCTGCAGGACTGTTGGCGGCCAGGGGCCTCTTGGCTGGAGGAAGAGGAGATAATTGGTACTCAGAGGACGAGGACACAGACACTGAAGAATACAAAAATGCAAAACCAAAGTATAGTATCAAGTTTCTTTTCACCTATGCCTGTGCCTTTGATTTGGTTATTTACCTTTCACTTCCTTTGTCTTTCATTTTCCAAGTGTTTCCTTTCTTCTGTGGATTTGGAAGCTTTCCATTTAATAGTGTTTTTAGAGACAATTTCGTAGCTAGTAGCTTAGAGAGTGACTTCAAATGATTAAGGAAAGATAATATTGCAAGAAATGTTCTGCTGCATGCTCATTATCCTCTCCTAAGAATTTGGAGAGCTGGTATTTTTAGACATTTACCATCATACACTTAAAAAGTATTAGTGGCTACTTTTTGCTTTCCTTTCCGTAGGTTGGGATTGTATAAGGTACAACCAAGACCAAGGATTTAAGCTGGTTATTTGATGGTTCAGTCTTTCTCAGAAATCTAAACATAGGTTTCATAAATTCTGATCTTCCCTCTTGCAAAAAAGCCATTATGAATCAATAAAATGGTACATTACTAACAAAAGGAAGTGTAGCTCCACAGTAAAGTTTTATCAAACACTTAATCCTCTTTTAACAGATGTATTATTGCTTTGAATAGGCAAACCAGAGACTATCATGTCTTTCCTGAATCAGTGCTTAGAAATCAAAGACACTAATTCTCTTATCCCAAAACAAACCACCTCTACTTCCTTCTGTTTCCTCCGCATCCTTTTTTTCCCCCATTTAACCCCATCCCAGGTAAATTTCTTAGTTCCACTTATTAGGAGTTACGTGAGCTCAATTTTCTGGTTTCCATTAATGAATATTAAAAGGGTGTATCCATCCCTTTTGGCATTATCGATGATGTTGACATGTTGGGTTTCCTGTTGATGGTTTCTAGCGTGTAATGGGGATCATGTGGTAGTTGATAAAGGATAGAAAATCATTATCTGCAAAATTAGGCTTTTTTTTTTTAAAGGATAGACTGTGCCCTGTTAACATGAAAGTAGTAGGTTATCAGAAGGTAACAGCAAAGATCATTTCCTAATCAGACAAGACATATATGGCCTATATTCCTTGGCAAATCAGGCCTGAGTAGGTAGCATTATTACTTTTAATATTTCTAGTGCTTTCAGTCTCAGCAGCAGGATCTTGTAGAGTATATCCTAGAAAGAAAAGGCTTCAGGGAAAATAAAACTAGCAGTGACTCTAACCAATACATTCTTAAGACTGCTACCATTTAGATGCTATAAATTGGGCATGTCTATCAAGTAACTGAAGCTTAGATAGAGGAATTATACTTTAATCTTTTCCTAATCATAGAAGTCATCATTCTAAATTAGTCTTGCTAGCTAGCTCTTGATTTTTCCATTCCATAAACTATACTTCCATATCAGTTTTTTTCTCTCTCTTCATTTGAGACATTAAATATACCACTTAAGTCTCATATTTTTAAACAAAGGTAGAAATTACATTAGGCATTCATTGTGTCCCAAGTTATGCAGACAAGTCAACTAAGATAGAAACTCTTGGAATACTCATGGATGAATGATGTCATTATATCAATGTGTATTGTTGATTTTGTTTGGTGAATGACTCTATTATAGTAATGATCACATATCTCACAAGCACCAGAACACTACTATAACAAGAAATTGGAGGAAATACAAGAACACTGGGTCTCTTCTAATAGCATGGGAAATAGAAATGTGTTAGATTGTGAAAGTGATGTTAGATTTGAGGAGAGCACCTTTTGTTTAAATCAAAGACCATGATGTTTGGTATTGTTACTGTTTTGGCTTGGAAGAGTCCATACTTAGGCCTGCATACTTTTTAGAATCTTCTTCAGCCTTTGGACCTGGCCTGTAGGGTTCATAGGAATGGTGTGTTAGTGTGGTCAGAATAGTCACCATTGTGAAATCTTGTTGTGTTTCTTAAACATTGGTCATTACAAGTATATATTTCTAGCAAGCATTACATCTTTCCCCTTCAGATAGATTTGCATCTGTTTTTTTCTTACATCTTCCCTCTTTCAGATAAAACACTGTAGTGGGATGTTTGTTAGTTAATTTAAAATATTTATTCAAATGGTCCTTGTGGAAGTGGTGGTGAACAAAATACTTTGCAAGCAAGACAACTCCTTGTGCTCTGGGGAGTGATCTACAGAACTGAAAGAACTTTTTCCCCAAAAATCATGAAAACTTTTTACCAATCTAGTCAGGCTTATGAAGTCAGCACCTGAAAGGATTGCTTTCCCTGCTACCATCTGATTACCCTTCACCAAGATCACAGTATGCTTTTCTTATGATGCATTTATTCACAACAGTTGCTAGTTTGGGCAGAAGCAGAGAAATTACCCTTTATCCACTTGGCCCTAGTCCCGTTGTCAAAAATGTAAGTGGATTCTGATTGATGCACCAAGGTAACCTGTAATCCTTTAGTGGAATCTGAAACCAATAATTGTGTGGAGCTTACATTTAGGCTATAGGAGACAGTTAATTTCACAACAGTCTTTTTTGTGTCAAAATAAGTGTATTTAATGGACTGGAAATGGCTTTCTGCAATTAGCAGAAATATAGTCAAAGAATCAAGTTACATGCCACACACACTGTGTTGTAAGTCTAGCCATGTTTGTTAAAAGTTTTCAGATAAACTTTGGTCCTGAATCAAAGAAAAATTTCCAAATTCTAACTTATATACCTACCTGTTTCTTTTATGCCTCAGAGCATGGAGGCCCCTTGACCATACAGGTGGTATAAGTGACTAATGTGGTTTGTACATCATTCCAGACATCAGTTGAAAGATGTGTACCTGATGACATTTGGCTCATTTTAGACCAGTGGCCTTCAAGATGGGTATTATATAGGAGCCTAGGGGTCCAAAGAGGTATCTTTAAAGGGCTGCTAGATGGAGGGCAAAAGGAGGGGGTGACCAAAGTGGGCAGAACTCTAGGATAACTCCTTATACTCTTAATACCCTACACTAGTTCATACTCACACCCAGAAGCTTAAAATCATTGTACTAAGCAACTCAGGGGTGTTTCCTTCTTGACTATATTTCTCTCAGCAGTAGCTGTGGCAGCAGCTGTGTAATTTCTTCAGAATGAGACAAGAGACTTTTATTCTTTGTCAAGATTTTGTTTTGTTGCTTTAAGTCCCATTGTAATTGTCACCATATATTGAGACTATACAGAAGACTCTTTATTGTTTTGCGGGGGCACGTACTCTGGGGAGTTTTTCATGGAAAGATATTTCTAGCCTTATTTGCACTTAACCTCTTCTTTCCTGCTCTGAGCTCACAAAAGCCTTTTCCTATTAACCCTGATCCCTTTCCTGGAGGTTGCAAATTGTCCACTCATAGACTAGATTCAGCCCACAAGTAAGTTCTGCTTGGCTTACCTGATGTTGCATTCATTGGTTTAGTTTTGTGTTTTCATTTTCTGTTTTACATAATATTTTGTTGCCGACATTTAGAATTCAGATATTTCAGATGGAAATTTGGATTTTGAACTTTTTTTTAATAAGTTCTAATAACATTAAGCCTGCATTTTCACGTGGCAACTGGCTGATGGAGTGGAGGGTCTGTGGTGCCCACCATACCAGGCATGAGCTCCTCTGGTTTAACAATATATCCTTGTCATTTACCTTACCTGCCTAGCCCCTGTAGGAATTTGCCTTTATAGCCCCTTCTTTAACCAGAATGCTTTGAGTGAAATTTAATCTACACTTCTTAGGAGATTGAAGTTAATTTTCATATAGCTCATGGAAATTTTAATGGCTCTTTTTTGTAAAGTGACCTAGTACTGTTGATGTTGACCAAATGTAGCAATAACTCGAAAAGCAAAAGTTTTGAAATATATTTCAGCTTTTATGTATATATTCATTTGCTCATACCTTTTTATGTCTTAATCCCTTCATCTCCAGGCCCATAACTGCAGTCAGTTCATAGATAGTAGCCTTATATAATACGAAATGCTCGATGATGCTTTATATAGGTATTTAAATAATTCTTGTCACCTAACTGAAAGACATATACAATCATAGAATTGGAGGGCTGGGAAGATGCGGAAGGGGAACGAAGGCAAGGTGGGACAACATCGTACCATAAAATTACCCAATACAATATCTACCACAATTAGTATACTTAAAGCATCTTAAGATTCAGTCTTAGAACAAGAGAAAACTACCCTCAGAATTTCAGTGTTAAGATCCTAAAACCTAGAAAGTTAAGTCTTACACTATACTGTTTGAGGTTGTAGTGATTGTTCAACTGAAAATAATCCATTTTATGAAATCTCACATCATTGTTGTTATGGTGACTGTTTTCCTCTCTTGGTAAGGAAACCACAGGAGGCTGGTTTGATGTGGGGAGCAGGAGGGGCGGCAGTGTCCCCAGCACATTGGCATTTTTCCCATAAAACAGTGGCACAGTTCAGTGCCCCAACTTGTGTTTGCTGTGGCACCGGGTACATTCTTCTACATATTGGGGGTGGGGTATTACATGAGTAAAAGATGATAAATCCTTACTCTGTAAGTGAATCTCTGGCTACTGCTTTTATACTCAGTGAGCAAAGATTTTGTGACGTTAGTAGCTAATTTCAGAGCAAGCTATTAAATCATTTTAGCAGCAAAGGGCTTGAGGTCAGCTTATTAAAAGCGGACATCACTTGTACTAAAACCTTAAAAGAAGCAAGAAAAGAATCAAATGTACACTGATTCAGGAATTCATGTTCTGGCCTTATAGTGTGGATACCACAGAGCTTACCAGTGTATCCTCTTGACACATTTTCCCCTGAGGCACGTGATGGCTTGTCCTAATGTCATTATATTCCAAAACAGTCTGTGGATGTCATTTCTTAAATCACCCCTCCATTGAACTTGAGAAGAGCCTTCTTTCAAGAGACAAATCGAACATATTCTACATAGTTAGTACATCTACCTTTCCTTGTACTTTTTTCTAAGGCCTGATTTCCTTTGTCTGCTTGGGAAGTGGTATACACCTCTAATAAGTACCTTTACTAATTTATTTGTAAGACTAGTTGTTTTTCTAATTTAGCAGGTGGCAGAAAAGGAACTGTGAAAACATGTGCTGTTGCTATATGCCCAGGGAAATAATTGATGGATGGTAGAATTACATTTTTAGTATGCATCTGGATTCATCTTTAAAATGCTATAGTTCTTAGAAGCCTTGTCTGGGCTCCCCTTGTTCTTGACTTTTGGGAACTATGTTGACCGCATTCAATGTTTTTGTTAATGGCCACTAACTAGAGGCCTTTTTCTCTCCTATTATAGCACCTGGGGGAATAAAAAAAAGGGGGGGAGGGAATACTAGCACACAATGAGTGTCTGAAGTAGGCGCTCTAGCCCTGTGGTTCTTTAACCTCATTGTGTATCAGAACCACCAGGAAAATAAAATATATAGATTTACTTGGTCTCAGGTGAGGCCTAAGCCTTTTCTTTAAAGTTTACCAAGTGATTCTAATGTGCAGCCAAAGCTAAGAATCACTGACAAGCCTATGAGTTTTCAGACTGTTTCCTTAAGAGTTCCTAAAAGTGCCTCAGGGGCTACCTTAAGAGGAAGCAAGTAAGTACAGACCAACAGAAGGGGCTTTAGGCCTCCACTCTGCTTGGTCACCCATCCCCTCTTCTGCCAGAGAGGTTCCACTTTGTCTGTTTTATATGTGGGCTTTCTGTGTAGATTTCATTTGTTTAAAAAAAGGCAGGGGGAGGTTGGTGGTCCGTCCACCGCTTTGAATGAAAAAAAGTTTTTTAATCATGGCTACAGCCTTCGGTCTTATGCAAGAATGACAAAACAGAGGTTTTAGATATGTTTGTTGAGAATGCTGAGCACTGAGTCCTTCCACAAGAATCTGAATATCATGTAGCCTCCAAGGAATGTAGAAAAAGAGAAGGAGATCTTTTAGTAATGAATAGTAGTAGTAGTAATGAATAGTAATGAATTTCTCCAAATGAGAAATCCCTGATTGGTAAAGAAAGTTAAACTGCCCAAGTCAAAGTCTAAAGCACAGCTTGCAAGCTAGCCCCCAGAGGACCCAATTGATCACAGTCTTCGTTTTGGCCCATAGGATTCTACCTCCTGCCACCTTTAGACAGGCACTGTTCTCAAGTTTACCCCAGTCCTCAACACTCCACATTATTTATACTTGACCAGTTCACTCATTTGCTTATCCTGAAGGCCTGGCCACTGAAAGTATTTGTGTTTATAGACCCTAGAAAACAATTAACAGTTTGCTGTGTTTTTAAAGATCAAATGAAATATCCCTGCAAACTGTCTGTATACTTGGCTCAAACAAAATGCCATAACCTCTTGTCTGCTTTTCCAGAAACATGTTTAGGTTATAGATATTTAGCAGCCATTGAAAGAATTTTCTTTCATCTCAAAAAAAAAAAAAAAGTGTGGCTTTCAGTTAAGAGGATAGCTTGTGTGGTATTACAACTTTGTACAAACTTTATGGAACATATTCATTTTAAGTACTTTATTAAATTATTTCCAGAAAGCCAGATGGTATACCTGTCTCTTGGTAGGCTAGATTTCTTTTTTTAATCCAGGTCAGATCAAATCTAATTTCAATTGTTCTTCTGCTTTATCTTTTATTATTTAAACACTCATTGCCTTCTGTGGTCTCACTAATGGACTAATTTCCTGAGATTATAAATCGGCATGCTTTCATTTTCAGATTTCAGCCTCTCTGTCATCATTTTTCCAGTTTTTTTGACATATATTTGTTTTATGCTGTATCACAAAATGGATTCTCCTACTCAGAAATCATTTTTTCTTTAAATTAATAAACTATGCATCCAAGGATATTTATCCTAACGGCACCAATCAAATTTCATATTTTTAAAAAGCAGCCAGTCGTTAAAAAAAACAAAGTTGGCAAGTTAGCTATTGTTTTTTTAAAAGAGTAAAACTCTCACCCATTTCCCAAAGCAAATTAGTAGAAAAAGTAATTTTTTTAAAATTCCTATAGCAGTTCCATACTATAAAATTGCTATTATTGCCCATTTTTGGCTATTATACTCTTTCTTATTATAACTTACAACTTGGACCAGAGAGTATAGAAAGAGCATAATTTTAAAACATACAGCATAACTTCTTTTTCTTTTTGTAGCATTAATCTTATCACTGGTCATTTAGAGGAACCAATGCCAAACCCCATAGATGAAATGACAGAAGAACAAAAAGAATATGAAGCCATGAAACTTGTCAACATGCTTGATAAACTCTCCAGGTATTGTATTCCCATCCATTTTCTGCTTGGTTTCTAAAAATGTTCTATTTCTTTGTCTCTCTTACTGAGAGTTACCATGGAACAGCAACTCTGGAAATCCATGTGAATTGGAACAGGGTGGCCCGGGCAGCAGTAGTTCAGACCTCTCTCGGCTACCATGGTTTTTCTACGTGTGCCGCTTCTGGATGTGCATTCTAAACATTTAAACTCTCAAAGCTAGGGTAGGAACTACTAGATCACTGTGGTATTTAACCAACTAACCTCCCTGTCTTCAAAAAGATGCTGTGAGTTAGGTTCAATGATTTTGCTGCTTCTTGTATTTTTGTTTTAGTCTGTTTTGGTTCTTGTTCCAAATCATTATGCTTTTTTTTTTTTTTTTTTTTTTCCATTTTTGATGTGCAAGCTGGCAATTTCTGTCTTTTTGGGTTGCTCCTGAAACCAAGAATTCTAAACTGCCATGCACCCAACAGGAAAAAGTGAAAAGGAATAGCTCAAATTAAGGGTTTTCTGAAAGCAAGTGCTTGTATTAATTAGGGGTTCTAAAGACAATCTCCCCTTCCCTTCTTGCTTCATACCACCTTCCCTTCCAAAAATAGCCAGTTTTGAAAATAATTAAGTCAAATATGTAGTAATCAGCAACGAGTCATCTTGGAGGAGTTATTAGAAAATATTAATTCCTTTCACACTTGCCTGAATTGCTCTATTTTCTAGTCATACATTGAGTCACTGTCTCCTTTAAGCCATCTTGAATGAGTGCTTCTGTGTGTTGGTGGCAGCTACCACTTAAAGGTGTATTTCTTCTGATCATTTTCGTTTTCACAGCAACTATGTAAAGGCTAGTATCCCTCAGTCAGGAGAAGTAGCAACTGGAATGGGAAAGCCAGAAAGCCAGCCACTATAGGAAAAGGTGTAACAGAGAAACAAGTAGAGGCTAAAAGCATAGCAGGAGGCTGACGGACTTCAGACTTAAGGAGTGTGACAAGTATGGGTAGACACTGCAGAGTCTGAGCTTTTGCAAATGATGCTGGTGATGTGGTAGAAGCTATATAAAAATAGCTTCATCATCTGCAAAGCTAATAGGACTAGAACTTAGTGACTTCCAGATAGTCCTTTTAAGTTTTCATCCTTTCCTAAAGAGGGAGAATCTACAGCTAACTAACTATGCACACAATCTTCAAGTGACCTTTGTTTGCAAATGACATTCTCCATACCTTTATATAGAATTGACATGTTCCTTTACTGAAAGAATTATAAGCAAAGAGAAGACACTTATAGGCAAACCTATAGGAAACAGAATAACAAGGTGTGAATGAAATCAGAAACATAAGATTTGTGCTTGGCTACTTCCAAAAGGATCGAACGTAGCTAATGAAACTGTGGTTTAAGTACAGAAGTTAGGATGAGAACTAACAGAGTCCATCTAGTAGAAGCTGGAGAGGAAAATGTTAATAAGGACCTATGTGGAGCATATCCGTGTGTTAGAGCAATAAACAAATTTCATAAATTTTGCTGAATATGAATTCTTAAAATGTAACACAGATGCTGTTCAACTGGCCTATATACCCTAGATGAGTAAACTCCAAGCTAGGAAAGTGGGAGATGGGGAAAGGACTGCCTAAAATACTCCAGTATATTCCAGGTATTTGACTTACTGAAAGAGATAAGACCATTCCATAAGGCATCCCTATGCAAGGGACAGAAAACGGTGCTAGGTCCTTCTCCTTTTAATCCCAGGGGAATCCACATTTCTAGAAGCTGCCAACAAATAAATAGCCTGAAGCTATGTCAAGTCTGAAATTGCCAAGCTTCTTCCACTTGATTTAAACTATGCCTCAAAGAAGATGCATACTCACCCAGAATCACCCAGCAGATACCCAACTCAATCTGAAGGTGATACTCCTTTTTGCATGTATAAAGCAAAGCAAATATGTCTTGTGTTGGTTTTGATGGTACCGATTCTGCCATTAAAATTGAAGTTAAAGGCAACTTTAAAAACAGTTCTAAACCACAGACTTTTTGCATGACGTGTGGTGGGTTTTTTACATTGTCTGCCTTTGTGTGTGTGCTTCCTAACATTTGCTCTTACTAATGATCAGTGAGAAAATTGTATGGAGATCAGCAGTGGGCATTCCAAAGCAGGAATGCAAAGAATGAAGCCATTCTTTATGCATCTTACATGTTTGTCTTAAGTTTCTGCTCTCTTTTCACTGTTGATTTTGGGGTTTTGGTTTTTTTGAGGTAGAAGAGATGGCATAAAGCCAAAGTAGACTAAGTTCAGTACAATTCAGGGAACATTTATTAAGCAGCTACTCTGTGCAAGGCACTGTGCTAGGAATATGAGGGAGATTCAGAGAACATGACAGACTCTGGAAAACGCACATTCTAGTGAAGGAAATGGCTATGATATTCTAAAATACAAGGTAGATGGAAATAATGATAAAATAAGGTCTATATTGAACTGTAAATACCCAGGAAAAGGAGCAGTTCATTCTGTTTGGATGAATCAGGGACTGTTTCACAGGGAAGATATAGCATTTTTGCTGATTCTTGAGGTTTAAAAGGTATTTACTTAATAGATAAGTGGAGAAATGACCATTCATTCCAGGTAGAGGGACATTTACTCTTGTCAATAAGATAAACCTTTGGTATTCACATACTACATCTTTCTTCCAAAAGACTCAGGGTGTTTTATCATTATTTAATTATCAGAAATCTATTATCAGATTTATAACTGGGGAGGAAGTGAGGGTCAGAGAAATTACCCCTGAATATATCTAAGCTAATGACAGGATGATACATTTCCTTTAACAGTTTACAAAACACTTTCACATACCTTCTCTTTGTAGCTTCATAACAAAGTGAGATTAGGAACTTCGTTTTCCAGAACTCAAGACCTTTGCTCTGTCCACTGTGCTACTGTGTCTGTCTGTTAGAGTTGGTGTTTGCCCGAACACTTCCTAATCATCCTCTTCAGCATTGCGCTGCTGGTCAGTTCCCTCAACCGTCACTCTGAGGATGTTCTGCATCCCACCAAGTCTTCATTGTGCTAAGAGTGTACTGTAGCTTTGTCTAATTAACTTTCCTTCTCCAAAATGAATCATTTTCTCCTGGGCCTGAAGTAAAAGGCATGTGAGTAAAGGATAGGGTTGGAGGTGACGTGGCCAAGGAATGGACACTAGACACTTCCTTTTTTCCGTCCATAGGAGAGCAGATGTGAAGGACCCGCACCAGGATGGTGGTTAGCAACAGTGGCCCGTGCCAAAGCACTTACCAAAGTGATGATTAAGGTTGGTCATGCCAAGTACTGTTACTGAGCCTGGTGTAGGGTGTAGATGTCATCTACTACCAAAACTGTAAAACCACCGATTCAAAAATTAAAGCCACATTTCCATTTTGCCTCCATGCTGGACATAGTGACTGCCACAAGGAGCTCACCACCTTGGCAGCTTTATCACAGCTACATTTCCAAGGACACTGGAGAGATTCGTGTTCCAACATTTTCTTCCCGTTGAATACCAGCTGACTTAGTAATATTCCTAGTGATTTTGTGTGTGTGTGTGTGTGTGTGTGTGTGTGTTAGGATTGTATTTGTGACAGATGTAGGTAAGGGGATTGCAGTAGACCTGGAGGTCTTAAGAGTTTGAAAATAATCTGAACCCTGTAAATCCCATCATGTCTAGCTAGTACAGTGCCTTGTACCCTGTGGTTTCCCTAGTGTGTGATGAGGAAATAATGAACACAGCTGATCCCCAAATCTATTGGGCAGCTTTTGGCTCTATAAAATACCCTATGTGGTTTAAGACTTTAAACTTTACCTTTGTCAGTTCCATTTCTTGGCCAGATGTAATGACTAATTTGAATCTTGGGGTACATAATTTCTCTAAAATAATCATTGTGTAATATGTAGCAAACAAACATAAGCATTAAGGCCTGAGGCAGGAGATTAAAAATGTCAAATGAAGCTTTCTATAATGTGAGAGCAGAGCTGAAAAAGGGAATGAAATTTGCCTTCCTCTCCACCTGCTCTTTCCTTCTTTGAATTGGAAAAAAAAATAAGCCCCCACAACTTAAGTGGGGGATTAGAATGGGGACTGTGTGTGTATACGCAAGTCCAGTGTGGCTAATACAATTGCGTCCACCTTAGCTACAGCACACAGCTCGTGTGTAATAATGACGCCTCCTCCAGAAGAAGGGAGAGGATTGATTGGCTTAAGCGTCAACGAACCAAAGGAAATAATATTTCAAGTTTCAGTTTCGTTTTGATTTTCTAATCCCCTTTAGTTCCTTAATTGGAATCAGGCACTGATTAGTCTTCTACCCCACCCTTACCCAGTCACATTTAACAACATTTAACAGTGTACATTGATTGCTTTTTTGCTTATATATTTTATCCAAATCTAAAATTTACATTTAAATAATTTTCCCATTTCTTATCTATTCCATATCATATATATTTTTTTTACAGCCATTGTGTAGTATTTGGGACATGGCTTTCTTAATTAATGCAGGTTCCAAATATGGGATTCTGTTTAGACTTACTAAAGCTGGGACGAGCAATCAATGACTGAAAAGCAATACATAACTTTATTCCTTATGAATAAGTTACTCTACTCAAATAAAAAAAAAAAACCTGTGATCACATCCACCTTTATGATAAGTTAGTCAAGGACATGCTTTTCAGGTATGGTTCAGAAACATGTTGCAGTTTTTAAAGTGTTTTGAGATCTACTGTAGGTTCAAAAGTGTAAAGATTGTAATTGTTTATATCGGAAAATCTTTTAGATCTGTGCTGTCCAATACGGTAACCACCAGCCATATACTACTGAGAGCTTGAAGTGTGGTTAATCTGAATTGGGATGTCCTATAAGGGTTAAATACTCAGACTTTCAAAAACTCAGTATAAAAAGAGAAATGTAAAATATCTCAATTGTTTAATATGGATTTTATGTTGAAATATTTTTTATATACTGGGTTAACAAAATATATTAAAGTCAAAGTCAGTTTTACTTATCTTTTTCAGTGTGGTTACTAGAATATTTTAAGATTCCATATATGGCTTATGTTATATTTACATATGGCAACACTATTCTGATATCATTAAAATACACTGTAAGGTTGCCTGGAAGTTCAATTAAGGGAACTTGGATCCAGTTAAGTTAATATGCCCTTAAAGTGGCAAGGGAGGATTAATTTGAGAAAGTTAGTATTGTGTATCTTTAGGTTATAGAGGGCCTTCACTGGCTAGACACCTCTGAGTAGGGTGTCATGCTCCCTTTGTATTGCCTGTTGGTAGTCACTGTCCTTTAAGCTCTGTAGAAGGAATGACTACTTTGAGCTCTTAGTTTAAGCACTAGCTGAAATGGCTTCTAATAGAGAAACCTCAAATAAGAATAACGTCCCCTGGCTGTTTATGCTGTTAGCTACCCTCCTTCAACTTTTAAGTCTTTCTGATTGGGGACAGCATGTAAGAATTTCAATTTCTGCTGCTATATTCAACAGTGTCAGTGGGCACGCTGACCTCTTATTTATTTTACTAATTTGGACAACAGGACAGAAAACTCCTGTGGAGAAATTACCAAGAAATAAGAATGCCTTCACTTAAAGATAAAACTGAATTTGATTCTTTAGCACTGTCCCTAACTTCTTTCTCCATATTTTTTTAACCATGCTGTTTAATGTGAGGTAGGTAACAAATTTTTAGAAGCTTTGCATGTGATTTTCTAACAGAAATGAGAATAGTAAAAGACTAATATTTATATAGTGCTTTAAAGTTTAAAGAGTGTTTCCATTTATATTATCTCCACTGATCATTAAAGCATCCCTGTGAATTATTAGGGCAAGTAGTGTTTGACTGAAGAACAAACAGAACCAATGATTAGGAGACTGACCCAAGATCAGGCATCTGGTTGATGACATAGCCAGGACTCGATTCTCAGTCTTAATACTCCAGATCTTATGTCATTTTGCAAAATGACCAACAGCTCTCAAAAATGTGTCCATCTGATTTTAAATAAGATGTCCTAAATTTTAAAAAAATGCAAAGTGCAAAGATTGTAAGCATATTTACCTGAGAATTAAGATTTGGAAGACCCACATTCCTGCTCTTTCATTCTGTAGTTGAGATCTTCTCGAAGATCAAGTGAGGTGCTAAAGTAAATAGTTTATATCAAACACACACACACACACACACACACCTTTATAAGAAGGAAACCAGTGAAACTGCTATGACTCTTTGTTAATAGTTTTTTATTTTAAAAAGAGAATGATTATAGGTATTCTAACAAATTCTTATATTTAATGCAACCACATTAAGAAAATCTAACTTTTGAAAGGCTTCCCAATGGGACTGTTTAGGCAACTCCCAATTACCTTTACAAACAGAAAGAAATCCAAAATAGATGATATGCTGTGTCCATTTGTCATGGAAATGATATTTTTTATGCTACATATTCACCTTCCTAATTGTACCCAGTCCCAAAGCACAATGGTGAGGTCTCAGGGAAGATCCCAGAATTGTTTTAAAAGATACAGCCTGAAGACTTTGAATTTGCTGTGGAAAAGCCACCATACCCCTCCAAAAATCCTGGGGTAGTGGCTTAGTGAAAAATCAGTGTACCCAGTCAGGACTAGGAAGTCATTAGATGAAAGACCATGAAAGATGAAGGATCAGGGTCCAAGCCCAAAGGACACTTTTTCCCAGTATGTAACTGAACATGTTAAGCAATGGCCAAGGTTATAATATTATTCCTATGAGAAAAAGGGGTTATAAACACTTGTAAGCATATCAACAAGTTACTAGGCAGTCCGTTGAACTTTGGTGGAGTATGGACCATTGCAGTGATGCTGAAATCTTGAAATAAGATGCACTCTCAGACTTGGGATTAGAGCACAGATCACAGAGCTGCTTTCTCCCAGCTAGCACAGGCTCCACACTAGCAGGCATCTCTTGAAAAGCTCTGTGTTCATTAAAAATGTTTTATGTATTTACCAGTTTCTCACCCTTTCAAATGTGAAAAGGAATTAAATATGAAATGGCTAATTTAAAAAGTCAGGGTTCTTTTTTTCCAAGCAAACCTTACATTAAGAGCAGGAATCCCTGTGCCAAAGAAATGGTTCCCAATTATCCCGTCTTGGGTTTTGTTATACATTGTACAGAAGTCAACAAAACGAGTATGTAACAGAACCTGCCTAAATAGCAGCCACCCTCATTAGAAACAGGGAATTAATCAGAGGGCGATTGAAGGAAGCAGTGCCTCACAGGTTTCCCCCTTTTCTTCTTTTCTAATCATAGAACAAAATATATGACATAAAAGGATCGGAACTATTATGCAGTACTCAATTAGAGGGAGGTGAATAGGTCTCTAACATGCTGTTTTATCAAAAGAGCAGACTGGTGTTTGCATGACTGTTGTTTCATTACAGACCCTGTCATTAATTCCATGTGTCAATACTGCCCTGTAGTACACAGAGCAGACAAGAAAGAAGAGCCCTTGAAAACAAGGGAATGATTTTTGAGTCGTTATCAAGCTAAGTGGCAAGCGGGAAGCTGAAACTCGTATAGGTAAATTCGAAGGGACTCTTGGGAGATCTGCAAGTGGGAAACAAGAATGCATTTTACCAACTGCTTAATTATGTCCTGTTTTTCAACAAGTACACTTGAATTGAATGCTTTGTTTGTATTGCACAAAAACATGTGCTGTGGGCAAGAGTATTCTCTTGCTTCCAGGTCAAGTAAGGTGTTTTATACACATATACATCTGGCCTATTCTATAATGTGCGATTGGGTATGTTAGTGTCTGAGCCCCAATTTTGCACTGTCATTTCTGGGGGAAAGTCTTACATAGGAACCAGAAGCCCTAAAAAGTAGAACCTTGTCTAAGGTTCTGAGAAGTTACAGAAACCCAGGCATCCCAGAGGACCATCCTTACAGGGAAATGGTGGCTCAGGAAAATGTTAAAATATATCTGGGGGAAAAAAAAAAAAAACAGACCAGAAATTTTTAAATATGGTATAAATCCCATAATCTCCCACCCCTAAATCTTTAAGAAAGTATTTTTTGGTTTCCATTAGCAGTTCCAAGGGTTAGGCTGGGGCAAAGTAGGGTTTCCTTTCTTGGACCTGCTTTATCTATGTCCTTGTGCCTGGCCAAGCCCTTATAGATTATGGTTCCTTATCGTTTAGTAAGATCAAATTTCTAAATGATGTTTCGTTCCAGTTGAACATTCTTGGAGGCTTATCTCTTCCCTGGCCAGATGCCTGATCAGATGAGAAGCCCGCCATGATACTGTCACAGTGCCTAGAATGGGCTCTTTATCCAGTAGACATCACTGTACTTTTTGATGATAACGAGGGCAGTCTTAACTTATGTTAAGGCCTGTGTATAGCATTGAAGGTAAGTATGAAGGAGTTGTTGCTATGTGAATATCTTAATCCTGATGCACATTTCAATATACAGTATCTCCGTTTAACCATAATGTACATATATCTGACACTAGCCATTCCTTTTAGATGTGACCTTCATTTTTAGTGCCAGTAACTCTTCATGGCCTGTTTATTGAGGGCCATGACTGAATTTAGATCCTCACTTGTTAACATTTGCCATTGCTGTGATTTACTTTTGTAATCATTCTAATCATCTGCCAGTGGTTTCGCAGGAAGGATTTCTGTTCTTGATGTAGGTCAATTATAGGTAGGATGCCGTGTTTGACTCTTAGGCTTAGAATATCTTGATTAGAAACAAAGGTTTAACAGCATTGAGTTTTAGTGTCTTAAAAACCTTGCAGCTTTTTAAATAGATCAAGATTATTTAGTAGCCTAATATTGAGACTCTTAGAATAGAATCTTGGGGATCATCTTGTCCAACCCCTTCATTTTATAGATGGGGAGACTCAAGCCCAGAGAAGGAAATGACTTGCCCAAGGACACCCAGCAAGTTAGAGGAATATCTGAGACTAGAATCTAGACCTCTCGCTGCCCCATATATAAGAAGCTGCGTCTACACCAATCAGTAGTTCAGTTTCCAGGCTGTATGACACAAAGGGGGCCTGACTTTTCACGGTCAGAATGTCTAGTGACATTGATGCAAGAAAATAATAAAAATAGTTAAAATAATGAGAAGGATTCTTAATAAATGGTTCTCTACTGTTCTTCATTTATGACATGACCCATGCATTATATCCTTTTAATAAGCATTTACTGAGCACTTACTGTGTGCCCCCAGCCTATACTAGATACTACAAATCACAGCTAGATAAGACATGGACCCTGCCCTCAAGTTGCTCACCGTCTAGCAGAAAACAAGAAATCCCTGGAAAGCATTTTGCAAAATTTCCTGTAGAATTCTAATGCCTTTCCTAACTCTGTAAATGATGATGAAAATGAGTCTTCTGTGCAGAGATCTAGCTTTTCTCTTGATCATGGTTCTTTTATTAGGAGTCCCATAAGACACTATACCTTTTCTTTCTGTGAAAGTGCAAGATAATATCAATTACAACTAAATTTAGTGCATAAACACTTACTGAGGACCTGCTGTTGGCAAGGCACTGTGCTAGACACATAGGGATATGAAAATTGAATAATTAGAGCATAGAACATTTTCCTTTTAAATGTCAGGGCAATACCGTTTCATAGCTTTCAAACTTTGTAACGAGGATTATTTTTTTTTTAATATTCTTAGATGTAGGGCCCTTGAAATCGAAGACAAAAATACCTTTGTACCATCATCCAGACTTGTCAGCCTAGGATTCCAGTCTCCATTCAGATCCTCCTTTGTATCCCATATCTGTTTTGAGCTTTCTTTTTCCTTTACCTCAGCCAAACCAGCCTGCTTGCCAATCTCTGCACACAACTAACTCTTGCTTCTGTGCCTTTGCTTGACTAATTCTTCTGCTCCTAGGATGGCTTTATCCCCATCAATCTATGTCCATCGCTGCCATCACAGTCTGGCCCTGAGTCCATCTCCTGCGAGGAGCCTGTGATCAGGCCCCATCTCCTTCTGTGTCCTTCCCACACATACATAGCCCGGTTGATGGTGGAACAACATTTCTGTGGCATTCATTAATGCTTCCCATTCTCCATCCACATCTTGCTGATCTAGATATAACATCTTACAAAATGAAACAGTCTAGTATATAACCAGATCATTCATCAGACCTTTTAGGAGTGAGTCTCTATATCAAAGATTTCATTTGGGTATTTGTGGGCTGTTAGTTGTAGGACAGAGAAGAAGATCAGAAACGTTGAGATGGGAGTTTGATAAGTAAGCCTGGAGTCCAGCAGAAAAAAAAGTCCCATATCTGTGAGAGATCCTCTCTCCTTTCACTCCCAGGTAGGACAAGAAATTTCCTTTAAACACATTTCAGTTACAATAGGGGGGGAATTGATGAACTGCCAAGCTAGGGAAAGCAGGGCTCTGCCTGTTAATCATCTCAAGCTTGTTGATCTGCTGTTCTGTAATTCTTTTAATATTGTTTAATGTGTGTGTGTTTTATCTTCTGAACTGACTAAAAGCTTCTTGAGGACAGGGACCATGTCTTTTATTTGCTTCTGCATACTCAGCCCCCACTTATTCCCAGAGCCCCCTAACAAGCTTGGGGAAGTCTCCAATAAGCACAGAAAGACAGGAAAATCAACTTGCGGTTCCAACCACATTCCAAGCCATTACACTACAGTTTACACATATAGTGACCTTTTGCCTTCAGAACAACTCAGTGAGGTTGGTATTTCTATCCCAGTTCTACAGATAAGGAAATTGAAGAGAGTTCAAGGTCTTATTGCTAGTGACTGGTGGACTCAGGATTAGAACGTAGGTCTGTCCACTGTCAAAACCTGTATGTACCTTTCACTCTACCACAATCATAACAAGTAATATGTAGGACATCTTTTTGCAGCTCACAGAACTCTTTGATCTACACCCTTGTTATTGCTACCCCTACTAGTTCTGTTACGGTTACTTCTTACATCATTGCTGGCAAGGAGGTAGAACTAGTATTATCATTATCCCCATTTCACAGATGGGGAAACTGAGACTCAGACTTACCCAAGATCACACAACTGGTAAGTGGAAGAGCCAGGCCTTCAAACAGACTTCCAGACCCCAGATGTTTTTGTTTTTTCACACTATATCACATTGCTGCCTTAATTCATTTGCACAAATGCATGACTGTGTGGCCAGTTAATCACAGACACCTCTCCAACAGAGGTGTCTAGAAGTCCAAGCATCAAACGGAACCCTCGGAGGAGTTTTCATGTTATTGGAGGGGTGATACAAAGGACCCAAAAAATAAATGCTTGAGAAGAATAGTTCATAAGTGGGAATTAAAATATGAGGCCCTTTATCCCACAGACAAGTTCCTATAATTTGGCCATGAGACGTTTGGATTGTTCTTAATTACTTCCATCGTAAAATTGGAGTAGGGATGAAACATGAAAATATTCCTCCTAGGTTTGGACAAGCTGGTAGCTAGCCCAGCATCATCCTGCTGTCACAGAAGTGGAGTCGTGTTGGTAGTGGTTTGGGGGCGGGGGTGTATCCACCCAGCGTCCCATTGCGATCTCTCCAGAATTCCTCTAGGCCCATCCAGGGTCCTGCTTCCGCCTACCCCAGCCCTTCACTCCCTACCCCTTACTGTACCCTCTTCCACAAGCCCCTTTAGACCTTTGAACTTTATCTCTCAGTGTTTTATTCCCAGCAGGCTGTCCCCTTGTCCTTTTATGTCATTAGTAGTGTCCAATATCACAAAATCCTTTAGCACAATCACTTAGAACTAGGGAGCTATGTTGTAAAAATGTAGATATGTGTGTGGTGTATATTAGTGCCAGAGAGAAGTTTTCATGGAAACAGGGTGTTTTTCTAGCTTTCCAGTAAACATTTCTACCTGGTTGTCACGCAAGGGCCTCAAGCTCTTCATGTCCTAGAAGAGGTCAGCATCTCCCCACCAAAATCTACTTCATCTGTGGTGTTCTTGCTCCAGTGGATTGTATCCCCATCCTCTCGGTCATCTGAGCTGGAAGCCACAGGGATACTCCACTTCCTAGTCTTTCTTCACCAGCCTTCAGCCCTTCCAGTGGGTCACAGCCCGAGTCCAGTGTCCTGTGTCCTGTCACATACACTGTACAGTGACATCCTAATGACTGGTCTCTCTGCCGCCAGGTTCCCCCTGGTCCAGTGTGCCTTTCACACTGCTGCCAGAGACACTGCCCTATAAAACAGAGGTGACATCCCTTACAGACAAACCTGAGCCTCTTGGCATTGAAGACACTTAACCACTAGACCCCAGACTGCCCTTGCAGCCTTACCTCCGGCCACCTCTTCATCAAACCTCACCACTTTCCAAACACTGGGCCCTTCTGCAGCTTCATGAGAGCACATAGAGAAGAAATTGACACAATCCAAAAAAGTACACAAAACACACCAGTAGACGGGACCCTACCGAGCCCTGTACACCGTCTCCTTTGCCTCTAAGGCCCTGTGACTTCTTTGCCCAGCATTGGATACCTGTACCTGATTTGTACTGCCGTCCCTCCCTTTCCCGGGCAGTGTGGTCTACGCTTCATCTCAGGAGCTGCCAGTTCTTTGTTCGTGATCCTCTGACAACATTTACCCCATTACGTTCTAAGTTATTTTTCATACATGTTTCACCCACTCCTCAAGGACAGTTGTGCCCAGTCTTCCTTGCCCTGCCTGGTGTATGACCTAGCTCCTGGCATGTAGGTATTGAACGGACATTGAGCAGCTGAACTCAGTGTGCTCCTGTAATGCAGTTAGAGCAGTTAATCCAGATGTGAAGCCCTGCAAAGAGCACAGGAGCCCTAGGTCCCAGGTCCAACTTGGCCCTAGGTGTGTGACCTTGGGTAAGTCACTCAGTCTCATTTAGCAAACAAGGGTGTTGGACTAAATGATCTCTGAGGCCCCTTCAACTTTAAGTTCTATGATTCTGACCCCATTTCTTGAACCAGGAACTGCATTTCCTCCCTTTTAACTCAGGAGCCTCAACATAGCCAGGCAGCCATCCCCATTACTCAAGTGGATTTTCAGACTCTCAGAAGTAGTCTGTGGTACTAGCCAGAGCTGCTTGCTCAGGCTCCTGTTGGCTTATCCAGGGACCACGGGGCTGTTCTCCCGCCCCCCCACCCCCCTTCCGGGAGTGTCACTGCACCTCCAACCCTTCACACTGCTGTGTGGCTGACCCTCCCCAGGCGGGAACCTTCTCTGTGCCGGCCTAAGGGCCAACAGCAAGGAGGCAGAGGGAAAGCAGGTTTTACTGTTTCCCTTTACTCCAGATCCCACCAACATTAAGCTGCTGCCATGTGGGTTCTTGGTTATATATATGTTTTCAGGGGGTGATGCCCATTTCCTTGAGAAATAAATTTGAAGCAGCTCATGTGCCTCTTCAAGGCTACTTGTAAAGTCTGACATTTTGGGGGCAGGAGGAGGGCTAGAGTTAGCAACTCAACAGGTACATTTGCCATAATCTCCATGTAATAAATAAGAGCCTATGAAGAGATTAAATAAATCTTTCCTAATGCTTTTTGATTGACTTAATCAATAATTAATCATCTTTAGATGAGGCTGTAACTCGTGGAGTAGATATAATTGGATTAGCTGAAAAGAGGCAGTTGGGGAGCTTTGAAGAGATTAAAATGGCTGTCAATCCCATAATTAAACTGCCACAAACAAAAGCAATGGTGTTTAAAAAAAAAAAAAAAAGGAGGAGGAGGAGGAAAGAGAGAAGAAAATAAGAGGGAGGGAGAAGGGAGAAGGGTGGGGAAGGCCAGCTGACTTGGATTGGATTGAGAAGTACTTATGTATTGCTGTAGATTGGAGAGGCAGAATCAAATCTGACCGATTTATTCCACTGAATGAAATCCATACATATCAAGTCAGCCACTTGATCGTATGCCTGGCCCACTGGGACCCGTGAAATTTTGGCAGCTTCAACTTCACTAAAACAACGAATCCACAAAAGGAAAAAAAAAAAAAAAGTTAATTATTAAAAACAGAAGAGACCTGCTCCTTGTCCTGAGCCCATTTAGACCTTGACTTTTCATACTTTTAATTGGCTTAGTAGGTTTGGCCTGTGTGAATGAAGTCTTTGATCTCCCTCTTTTTCTTTCCATGCCCCTTTCATCTTTCCTGTTACAAACACACAGAGAGCTTGAGGAAAAATACTTTGGTTTTTAAAGACTTTTCTTTTTAAAAGGATGTGGATTTGGGCGGGGGGGAGGGGTGTGTGTGTGATGCTGGTGAATACTTTTTTTTTTCTCTCTTTTATCTCTTTTTCCAGAGAGGAGTTGCTTAAACCAATGGGACTAAAACCTGATGGGACAATAACGCCTTTGGAGGAAGCACTCAACCAGTACTCTGTCATCGAAGAGACCAGCTCTGACACAGACTAAAAGCGTCACCTGCCCAACTCTCAATATTGCTTTTATCAGCATCTTTTCTCTGTAGCTCCAGGGGAGTCTTTTCTCTAAAACATTTATGCCCTTGCTTTGGCTAGAAACACATTAACTGGTTTACTCATTGAGAATCCAGCATATTTAAGAGGTGATCCTGTGTTTTTGCGATACCGAGGCATTCGTACAGAGCTGCAGTTAGATGGAGTTGCAGGGGCTAAAAACACAGAGAAAGAGTAATTCCATTTCCTCAGGATGGAACTGAAAGGACTTCGTTCTGCAAAGCAGCCCTGGTTGAATCTGGCCGTTCTGTTTGCCAAGGTTCTTAGAAGATAGAGTCGCGTCCTTCCTCTCACCGGCGAAAGCTGCCCTCCTGAATCTCTCCAGCAGACAGCGGCACGTGAGAAGCAGAACGAGCTGCTAATAAACAAGGGCTGAGGCAAGCGACTTCTTAGATCAGGACTGACCACATGGAAGCCAAGCAGCTGCTCCATAAACCTAGCCCCACTCTTCAATTTTGTATAAAGATGTGGAAGTGCACACACAAACACGCACACACACAGCCCCAGACTTGCAAACTGATTACATTCTGAAAGTTTGTATGTCGCTTATCTAGAACTTCAGAATACATTTCTCCCCATAAAGGGTTATAAATGATGGTTTAGTTCTGAGGCAGCTACAAATGCCTATTTATTCCCTTATGTACCTTAACACTAGACCCATAGAACTGAACCCCCCCCCCCCCCGCCCCTGCCCCGTCTGTATCACTGCATGGGAGCGTGCATTCTGAGCTCTGACCCAGGGTGCCAGGAACACACATCCTCCGATCCAGCAGAGTGGATGGGGACTCCCCGAGTCCTGGGGGTTCTTGTGTGGCCTCTGCCGGGGGTAGAGGGAGTCAGCGGCACCCATCTGTACATACAGGTCATTCATATGTCACAGGTTTTAAATTGGGGACTGTGTGTGTGCCTGTGTGTGTGTTCAGCCTTTCTACCCTAGGTGATCAGTTTAATGGTAACTTTATTTATTTAAAAAACGAGAAAGAAACACAAGTAGTTACTGTTAAACTGATTAAAGCTGTTTATTTTTACTTCTAGAATTGGTCATAGGAGGAAGTAGAAAATGGATCCTGCAGTAGACAGCGGGCCTAGTCAGTCAGTGGCTAAAGCCTAAAGGGGTCGGTTTCCTTTTATATGTGTATGTATGTAGATAACACACACATACATACATATATATACATAGATGATGTGCTTAACCACTGCCTTTTAAAACTTTAAATTAAATAAAACATTGGGGTTGATTCAATGTAGCCATCTCTGTGTGTTTCTTTATAGATTACCTGGGGTAAACAATATCCCAGAATTTGTGCTTCTCTGAAGTGCTTTCACATCCATTATCTCACCTACCACAAGAGCCTTTTTAAGGATAGGTAAAGTACACGGAGTATTAGTGAAAGGTGTCATTTAGCCAGAAGTCTCTTCTGTGGCAAAACAGCAGTTCAAGGATGGAATTTTAAAAGGCCTTTGAGCTACCAAAAGAGGTCACTAGAGTTTCTTGCAATTTACTCATAGGAGAGATCCTCAAGAATCTTTTTATTTACTAAAATCTGCATACATTTATAACAGGTTTAGTTCTCTGGCTTTCAAGCCCATAAAAAGTGGCAAAGGAGGCCGACAGATGGAAGACAGGTCTACCGAAAGCCACCGAAGGTCAACAGAAAACTGGACGGGAAGGCGGAGAGAAGGAGGAACACCACTCCAGGCATCACCAGTCTGGGACAGTCTGTTTCCCAAAGGACAGTCTGGTTGACCCAGAAAGATCTGTACAAACAGTACAGCCCATAGACAAGTTCGCATAGAGATGAGCCAGAGTTTATTTTTAAAAACTGAGTAAATCCAGAATACTCCAGAATAAAAGGCTAGGAAGAATACAACCCACTTCACGATTTTCATCCCGATGGTTAGAGAAGTGGTGGGTAACCCACGTTTTAACAGCAAATGAAATGAAACTCGGTAATTCATAAGATTATGTGGGAAAGGTTTAGAAAAAAGTACTTTTGTTACTTCATTCTACAAATGCATTCTTAGAGTATTTTTATAATTTCTACAATCAAATAGCTTTGGCCTGAAGACGTGTCTCCTGAACTAGCATCTTGCCAGCTTATGCAGAGGGTCCGAATGGTCCTGTGTAAGTAGCTGTGCTCCTGTGCTTTCAAGGAGTTTGGGTTCTCTCTGAGGTTCCCCACACCAGGCACTAAGCTCTGTTTTTGAAGAGAGCGTTTGCAGGGGGAGACGAGGGACCTCATTTTGCTCACGGAAAGAATGAACATCTGCAGAGTGCTTACTATGGGCTGGGTTTTTTGTGTCTCTTCTCACATGTAACCTCATCGCATCTCATGTGGGAGACCGTCTCTGGAAGGCCTCAGTTTCCCAGTGTCACAGCAATAGGAGTCCGAGTCTAGCGTGCCCGACTCCCGGCACCTCCTGCGCCTCCCCACCCTGACCACCCAGGTCCTCGCTCTGCCTCCTAGGGCTCTGGAATGCTGGACAGAGGGCATTCTCAGGCCACTTTAAGCAATAACCATTTCAGCAGAACAGTTTAAGGAACTTTCTAAGCAGGGAGGGGAGCTGGAGTTGAACTGTGAGCGGGAAATTTGCTCAGGACTGGATTTCAAACAAGGGCCTGGAATCTTTTGGGTTAGAGACGTGGGCTGCCAGCTTTCCCCAGACAGATGCTCGCCACGGTGGCCCGCAGTGGGGATGGTGAGAACACACTGGCCACCCGCACTCTATGGTCTGAGTGCCCACAGCCCTCCTGACTTTCGACATGGTAAGGAAGTGTGTGTCCTGAAGTAAGGCACTCGAGCCATTGCTTTGGAGTAGCAACCCATCGGCGCGTAGGGCCCTTTCACTCACCCAGTGGTCCTGGGAGGTGGACAGACAGGGGTTCTTCTCCCTCCTTTATAAATGGAGACACTGCCTGAGGCAGTGCAAGTACTGAGTATCCCTTTAACACATCAGTCTGGCCGCCTCCCAGTACTAGGTGTCAGGTGTCCCTTGTATGGGCTTCTCCCCACCCTACCCCACCATTGTAAAGGCAATATAGAGGTTCATTGGTTAAAGTTTGGAAAATGCAGAAAATTAAATAAAGTTAATCCACCCAAATCCCACCACCGAGATAATCACCTGTTAATGTTTTAGTGTATGTCTGTCCTGTATTTTTTCTATGCGTATATAATTCATTTTATTACAAGATTGGGATCATACTGTATTTGCAGATGTGTGCCCTGCTTTCTTTAACATATTGTGAGCATTTTCCTACGTCAATAAATATTCTTCGAAAAGTAATGACTAGATGATACTCCATTCTATGAGTTGTGGTAGACACTGCTAACTGCCTACCTAATATTATTCTTCCTTACTAACACAGAAGACGTCATGGCCCTGTCCCCCAAAAAAGGTACTGGTGCCTTCTCCCATACTGGGAGGCAGCATGAGCCTTGCCAGCGCTGAAGAGCAGCTGGAAATAAGAAACGGCTCCAGGAAGAGGAAATGTGCTCCACCATACAGCACCAGTCCCGCAAAAGCCTTAGCAGCACAAATCACGGCCCACTTAGATTAATGCCCAGATCATTCTACAGCTTTAGTCAAGGAGAGGCATTTAGCAGCGGCAAGGTATCCAGATGGCTCTTAGAAGTCTGCATGTGAAGTGTCAGCGTTTACTGCTGTATAGTCCAGATACGGGCATGCGTTTTCTTGGTGATGTGCTTCATAGCAATCCAAGAGGAGAGGGAGGGCACAAGGACCGGACGCGCGACTGTTCTTTCAAGAAAAGAGGATACCTGTCAGAACCACGGAGTATGTGTCGAGCACAATATGGGGTAGGAACAAATGAATGGTGTTCTGGGAACAAATCACACGGGCGAGGGAGGGAAAGATTTCAGCTGTCAATAGAAGGCTGGAGAAAATGAGAACGTTTCCAGGGAGGATCAGCAGCACTATGATGAGCCCTGCACCAGGTCTTCTAGAAGCACCAGAGCAGCTTTCCTTAAAGGGGGAGGGTGTGGGGAGAGGACCAAGCCTCGGTGCCCAGAAGCAATTACTGCACCGTGAGCTCTCCCGCGCATCTAGAGTGGGCCTAGTTAGGTAGCATCCTCAGGGGAGAAAAAAGAGATTCTGGTCATTTTGTGCACTCTGTGGTTCACGTGAACCATGGTTGAGAAAGGCTATCCGAAAGAAAAGATTATTATCCAAGCTTCTGGAGTCAGATGTAGGTTTTCTTTTAATGCACGCCGTGAAGATCCGGGACAAAAGACTCCAGCTATATCCTGGTCTCACAGACTTTTATCTTTTCTACATTGAACATGATTCCAGCTGTGTATATTTATGTACTGAGCAATCACTGTGCCAGATACCGTGCTAAGCACTTTACATACACTTTCTAATTTCACCGCCATAACAATCTTATGAAAAAACTATTATAATAACCATTCAGATGAGAAAACCAAGGCATAGAGAGATCGATTACTTGTGTACAAACACACAGTCATTAAGTAGCAAAATTTGAACTCAAGCCTGTCTGATGTCCATGTAAATGCTAGGTTATGTGTTGCTTTTACAATCATAGACGAAATAAAGTATTATTTGGGAGAAAAAGTGTCAAAGGAAAATTAAATGGAAAAAAAACAATTGGGAAAATAATTTTAACATGTTTTTCTCATTCCACTTCCATAGCTCTACAATAAAATACATTGGATCCCATTCAGGAGCTAGTCTCCAAGGGACCTGTACTCATAAGCATACCAATCCACATCAACTTGTTCAGTAAATATTTACTGGGAACCTACTATGTACCAGGCACTGTCTCAGGTACTTGGATATACAAACGTTACTAACTGTTCCTCTCCCCACCGTGTGAGAAGTCCATCACCAAAGCCTGCACCCCAGTGCTTGTAGGACGCCAGGTAAAGTGGGGCTGTCACTGGCCAGGAGGATTGTGGGGGTTAACAAAATCTCATAGGCGACGTCCGAGTGGAGTTTGAGCTTGCCATGCATAGGAGAAAGACTGTTCTAGCCAAAAGAACTGGTTCAAACAAAAGCTCATAGAAAAAGGCCCAGGATGTGTTTGCAGAACACTAGCAGTTAAGTAGGACTGAAACAAAGGTATCCCAGCTCTCATGACAGGACACAGGAGTAGTGACATTTCAGGCAAGGAAAGGACACAGTGAGAAAAGTCTACAGTACAGAGAACAGAGTGAAGAGGAACAGACAGTAGGAAAAGAGACCAGACAGACAGATGTCACATCAGTGCCTGTGAGGGCAAGCGGGGCCTGGACCAGAGCAGTGGCCGTAGGTACAGAAGACGGGTGAAGTCAGGAGGCACTTAGGAGCTGGAATAAATACACTCTGGTGCCTGAGAAAGACAAGAGAGAAGAGCTTATTTCAACTCCAATGAGAAGGACTTTGGGGAGAAGGTCGCTAAGGCAGTGGCTGCCAGCAAGTGAACGAAGTATCTTTGGGTCTGGGAATAGGCGGGTGGAGCTGCCAGTTATTTATCAAGGAATCTGCCAATTTGTATGGTCCCCCCAGGCATCATCTCCACGCGAAGTAAGCAAGGTCTTGGACAGACAGGGACTCCTATTTTGCAGACACTGTACGTACACGTGTTGATGTGACGAATAAAAGTTCACTCGTAAACATTACTGAATTCATTGTATCCTTGCGCCCATCTGTCTTGGCTATATTTTCTCAATCAAAATAATGCTAATAATGAACAGCTATCGTGTGGAATGGAGATCCACAAAATTCAAGCTTTAAAAAAAAAAATTTCTCAAAACTGGAAAGACTTAGGCCTCTTAGCGATAAGTAACAGAAACTCAAAATAAACTAGCTTAGTAGTGAAAGAACACGGGGGTATTTTTCCGCAAAGGAGGGAGGACGTGAACAACCAAGCTGTGGAAAGAACAGAGGTGTCGTGGGGTCTCAGTTACAACTGAAATCCGAGTCCTGTTACAGTGCAGGAGGAGAAAGGAATTTATAAAATCCTTTTTTCACGGTAAGTGACTTTTAAGCCTATTATTTTGCCTTCAAAGTGAAAAAAAAAAAACCTAAACACGAATTTTTTTCTTTCCTGCTGTAACAATTCTAATTCCCTTCTCCTCTACCCTCTACCTCACCATAGAGCAGCTCACTGGGAATAAAGTCAAACTCCGGAAAGAAAAATTCTGTACATATTGATAGATTTTAAAAACCACTACCTCTGAGTGGTTCAGTCAGTTAAGCATCTGACTCTCTACCTCGGCTCAGGTCTTGGTCTCAAGGTCCTGAGTTCAGGCCCCACGTTGGGCTTCATGCTGGGCGTGGAACCTACTTAAACACCACTACCTCATGTTACCCAAAAACTTGAAACTAAAAACTGACTATGGTTAATGTCGGATTTCTAGGTGGTTAAAAGAGTTACTTCCATAGTGTTAAAACCATTTGCACACCAAAAGCACATTAGGCAACGGAAATTAATGAAGTAAATTTCATACTAAACATTTATGTGACCCATACAAGGTTACCAACTGATCAACAGTTAACAAAAAAGATAATCCACGTAAGCCAAAGAATAAAAAAGTATTTTTTTAAAGTATGTTTTTAACCATGTATGTGCAATAAGTGAAAAGTGATTCTAATTGCAAACAATTCTGGTTAAAAAAGCACATTGAACGCATGCATTTCCCTTGACCGGCTTAGGGAAATGGATTAAAATGGCAGTACGTGGCCGTTTTCAGGAAGGCTTATTTATGCACAATAGGACCATGAGAATGAAGTCAAGAAGACGATAAGCAGAAAAACGCTATTGACAAAATTTTGGAGACTGGAAATTAGATGAAGCAGGGAAAACTGACATAGAAAAAAGATACCAGGTATCAAAAAAAATAAAGCCGGCAAGGGAATCCAAAAGCAAAAGGACATGTGCTAGAACCAGCTTACTGCAGCTCATGAGAGCCGGTTGTCAAATGTTTAGGAAATTTACAAGCTGGTAAAAAACCATTATGAAAAATTAAATTATGTAAATTTCAATCATATTTAATAAAACAAAGGTAATAACTGTTCAAAATTCTTCACTTCCTAATTATGTTTCTAGGTTTTACTGTTACCAATGCTCTTAGAGTCATTCACGCCTGTTGTGTCTGGAAGGTGGAAAAGTGGGGGTCCTACTAGAGCATTTCTTCTCAAGTCTGTGTTCGGCGACATCGTGACGACAGAGACAGCGGAGTTCAGCTATGGCGGGAGGATTTACACCATGGGAACGAGCCGCCAACACCGTATCAGGGCTTTTCTCCCTGGCCGGCCAATTAAACTTTACCAGCACATCACTGGGATACATCTTGCAGCACCCCAGAGTGGCTTAGGGCACTTCTGAGAATAAAGGTGTGGGTGGGTTTGAAACCTGCTGCCCATCTCCTCTCCCCCACCTGCTCCTACTGTATATGAGCAAGCGATTCCTATTCCGCTTCCCAGGAGAAGCCAGGGATCTGGCTCAGAAGAGGTTAATTCAAAGGGCTCAGGCACAGAAGACAGGGGTACTTTGCTATAAATAGGGGGATCAGATAAGAGAACTTCTCCCAATCAACTCCAAGAACACTGGCAGTTCGGACTCCTGGGGTTGAGAAAACTAACCCAAAAGAAGGATCTAAAGAGACTGGAGTTTAAGGATCTTCCAACGAAATGGCCCAATCCTGGCTCTTTCACGCTCAGTGAGGCCACCACTCACTCACTCCTTCCTCAAGCACACATTTAAGCACATTAGTGAACAAAATAAAGATCCTGACCGACCTCATGGCACTGTGACTCTTCTGGATAAAAACAGACAACAAACAAATACGGCATAATGGTAAACCTAACATAGCATGCCACACGTGATGCCATGTCACATGACCCTAAGGCCTATGGAAACTAAAGCAGAGGTAGGCCCAGGTAGAAGTTTTATAAAGGGCATCAGGGGGAGGCCTTGGTGGTAAAGAGTTATTTGAGCAGAAACCTGAAAAAGGTGAAATAAGCCAAGAGAACATCCAGGGGCTATGCTCTCAGGCTGTGGGAATGGCAAGGGCAAAGGCCCTGAGGCAACAATAAACCTGATCTGCCTGCGAACTGAAGTTCAGTGTGGCTGGAGGGAGTAGCGGGTGGGAGGTCGGCCTTACAGGATACGTGATAAGTGCACACAGGGCTTACAGGTGGGTGGTCATGGACTCCCTCGATATGAAGGGATAATCAAGGGTCAACAGACATTTGAGGAAACCCTCACATAAAAAACACTGACCAAAACAAACAGAAAAGCAGGGAGCCCAAGAAAATTCCTACAAAACTATGAATTATAATTACAGGCTTCAACTCCAACAGCAGAAGAGAGTAGCAAGAACCAGAAATAAGTAAGTCTAGAGCTGAACAATAAGGTAGAATCTGATAAGCAGTAAGCTCGGTAGGGTGATGCTTTGTTTTGAAGTATATGTACTTCAGTTACTCAAAACCGATGACATGCTGGTCCTCAGCCCGGGGTATAAAGATTGCAAATATTGCAGGAAATAGAGCTGGGAGCAAGCCAGCGGCAGAGGGTTGGAAAACTGAAGCCCTCGCGTTTCAGGCTCCTCAGCTTCCTGTGTTTGTTTCCACATTGTTTCCCTGGTTTTTCCATAGGTGGTAAGTTCTCACCAGGCTTAACTGTACTTAGGAGAACTAAGGAAGGGGGTGGGGGTGTCTGAAGCTTGTGCAAACCTAGCTCTCCTCCTGCGAATCCCCTTTACTCACAGCACTGCCACACACCCACAGCACTCCTGCGGCCCTTTCCCCACAGCAAGTAATTCTCTGCAACCAGCGGGGTGCCCTAAGGCTCAACTTAGCCACCATCTACCGGCGGTGGAGACAGCTGGCAGGAGAAGGGCTCGGTCCGCAGACTGCCCCTCCCCGACTTCCGTCACCACGCTGGGCTGTCTGTCACCTGTGCCTCTGACCTACCAATCTGCTATGCGTGAGACTTTCCAAAGACCACCTCCCCTCTCCTTGGGTGCCACGAAGTTCCTATAGCAGCTCACGGAACCGAGAGAAACATTTTACCTGTTAGTCCACCGGCCCTGCTAGAAGAGGATGTAAGTCACCAACAGCCAGGAAAGGGAGTGGAGCTCCCGAGGGCACCACTCTCCCTGAACTGAGACACGCTCACCATCTGGAAGCTCTCCTTGTGGGGTTTAATGGAGGCTTCAGGACACAGGCTCAATTGATTAAAATCATCGCCAGTTAGGGATTGATTCAACCTGAGCCTCCTCCCTGGAGGTCAGGGAGGTGGGTCTGAAAGTTCCCACCTTCTAATCACCTTCCGCAACCAGCCCCCACCCTTAGGTGTGGCCCCCTAGTCACCTCATTAACATAACAAAAGACACCCCTAGCTCTCATCACTTGGGAAATTCCAAGGGTTTTTCTTTTTTTTAAGTTTTATTTTAATTAAACCTAAGTTAGTTAATACATAATGTAATAATGGTTTCAGGAGAATTCAGTGATTCATCACTTACATATAACACACAGTGCTCATCCCAACAGGTGCCCTCCTTAGTGCCCATACCCATCTAGCACATCCTCCCACTCACCTCTCCTCTAGCAAGCCTCAGTTTGTTCTCCGTATTTAAGAGTCTCTTGGGGCACCCCCGGGTAGCTCAATTGGTTAAGCATCCAACTTCAGCCCGGGTCATGATCTTGCAGGTTCGTGAGTTCAAGCCCTTCATCTGGCTCTCTGCTGTCAGCACAGAGCCTAATTCAGATCCTCTCTCCTCCTCTCCCTCCCTCTGCCCCTCCCCTGCTTGTGCTTGCTCTCTCCCTCTCTCAAAAAAAAAAAAAAAAAAGTTAAAAGTCTCTTATGGTTTGCCTCTGTTTTTATCTTATTTTTCTTTCCCTTCCCCTATGTTCATCTGTTATTTTTCTTAAATTCCACATGAGTGAAATCATATATTTGTCTTCTCTGAATTATTTCACTTAGCATAACACACTCTAGTTCCATCCACATTGTTGCAAATGGTAAGATTTCATTCTTTTTAATCACCAAGTAATATTCCATTGTATATATATACCACATCTTCTTTATCCATTCATCAGTCAAGGGATATTTGGGCTCTTTCCATAACTTGGTTATTGTTGATAGTGTGGCTATAAACATTGGGGTGCATGTGCCCCTTCGAATCAGAGTTTTGTATCTTTTGGATAAATTCCTAGCAGTGCTATTGCTGAGTCATAGGGTAGTTCTATTTTTAATTTCTTGAGGAACCTCCATACTGTTTTCCAGAGTGGCTGCACCAGCTTGCATTCCCACCAACAATGCAGAAGTGTTCCCCTTTCTCCGCATCCTCGCCACATCTGTTGTTTCCTGAACTGTTAAATTTAGCCATTCTGACAGGTGTGAGGTGGTATCTCATTGTGGTTTTGATTTGTAAGGAAATTCCAAGGGTTTTAGGAGCTGTGAGCCAGGCAGTGGAGAAAGACCAAATATATGTTTATTATAAATTATAATATCACAGCTTGCTCTTATCATCATCCTCATCATCAAGCAAAGTGATAACAGTAGGAGCCAGATTGTGAGAACGACGGTAAAGGTCAAACTCGCACAGCGTTACAAGGTCTTTAGCAATAACTCGCTCCCCTGGAAATTCTCCCACAGTTAAACCGAGGTCCTCATCTGTATTTTATTTCATTCCACACTTCTCTTTTACTACCCCCGCAACCATGTTGGTATCCTATTATATTGTACACTGTTACTTTCTCCAGTATGAAACTCAAGGTAGGAAGACTCCCAGGAAGGAAGATAGAAGTATTACACACATTACCACACTCAATACATCAGGTAAGGATCTGTACACCTTTTAACTGATGAGAAAACCAGAGGCTCAGAAAGATGTGCCCAATGTCACCAAGCTGGAATTGGCAGAGCAGGGAATCAGAGTCTATCTGTATGACCCCCAAATAGTGTTTTACATTACTATACCACACTAACGAACTGATTTACAGTTGATTCCTAAACCTGCCTTCAGCAATGGCTCTCTTCCCTGTATCTGGGAGTCCAGGAAGGAAGGAAAGAGAGGGAAGGCAAGCCATCATTTACCAGCCTCCATTTCCCGCCTCTAAATTCTCAAGAGTCATTAGACTAAGTATGGTTAAGTACTCACTCCATGACACTAAGGGCTTTGTAGGATTATGTAAACCAACCAAAGGAGAATTTGTCCACCCTTTGTGCAACAAGCCAATAAAAACTGACACGTAGTTTTGCAGCAAAGATGAGCTATTTATTGGTTTGGCACCACCCAGGAGAACCGGGAGCTAATGCTCACAAGTCCCCACCGCCCCAGTGGCTTGCAAGTGAGGGTTTTTAAGGGCAAAATTGGGGGCAGGGGTCTCCTGAGAAGGTGTTTGCAGTTGATTGGACGAACATGAGGTTATGCTAGCAGGTGCTCTGGTGACCCTTGGTCTGGTCCCTCCAGAAGTCTTTTCCATCTCAAGAGAGTTGGAATCTGAAACAGATCTTTCCTTGCAAACTAGTGGGGTTGCATTCCTTACAGGTTCCTCGGTTGGTCCAGCGGGTCTGCAGCAGATATGAGGTCCAGTGTGTCCATTCCTTCATCCGAATTGACAAGATGGCTTCAATCAATCTCATTGCGGTCCTCACAACCTCAAGCCATAGTCACTGTTATTATTCCCAACTTACAGACAGGGAATGGGGGTCAAAAATTAGTTACTGAGCTAGCTGGCAGCGGAGCTAGCTGGCTCAAAGGCACACGGGCAGCATGCCCCCCAACCCATTAAAGGGAGCGGCCTCTTCTTCATTTATCTCACCCAGGGAGGCTTTCCGAGCATCGCTTGACACCATCTCTAGTTTGGAGTCTGAATGTCTTGGGAAACTTTTGTCCAGTCGTCAAGTGGCCCAGATACCCTCCCGGGGCCCGCCTCCTGGTTCGGGGTCAGTTCCGGGAACCGCTCCCTGGCGGTGAGCCCCGGCCTGGGAGCTCCCTCGCCGCCTCCCACGCCCCCACCCCGCGACGCCGCGGGGTGGCGGGTTTTGCCCCACGCCCGGTCGGGGTGGTTCGCGCCGCCGCACAGCCCCGTCCTCGCCGCGCCCGGCGCCCTGGGGTCCCCGCCGCGGCTCCGGGCCCGGCCCTCTCGCCCAGCCCTCCTCCCTGCGCCGGGTGCGCGCGGGCACGGCCGCCGGCGGTCCTCCGTCTCGTCCTGCGCGGCCGCGGCCCCAACCGCCCGGCCAGCAGGGGCGCGCCTCCGAGGGACACCTGCGCCGCCCGGCCGCGCCCCTGCACGCGCCTCCCTGGCCGGACGCAACCCTGCGGGCTCACGCCTTTGCGGGTCCTCGGCGAACACAGCGAGGGGTTCCTCTCCGCCGGGGCTGGGGAAGTCGCCGCATCCCGAGGCACCGGCCCACAGGCCCCCTGATCGTGATACTGCCTGAAACGAGCGATAAGTGAAAAGGCGCTCGTGGCCTGCAGGCCGCCATTCCTGCCCGGCAAACATTTCCACGCTCCCCACTCACTGTGAGGAGAGGAGGGCGATGCAGGTGGGGGCGTCGGTCGGTGAGAGACACCCTCCCTCCCGCCCCGTTTTCCCGAGTGTCAGGTCACATAACTTAAAAGGCAACGGGGAAAGAAACCTGCAACTCTGTGTGATTGTTTCAGGTTTTGAACTTCTCCCATCCTTCGGGGCTGATTCTGGCCAAGTGACCCATATTTAAAAAGCATTTAGAATAAAATGATGCACTTTCTATGTTTCATCAGCTTCCCTGATGAAAAGCAAAAATGTTTGAAAATTGTCCCTTTTTGTCGGCGGTAACGGCCGCGCTGCATTTCAGCTCGCCCCCACCCCCACCCCCACCCCCTTGTGGGCACAGAGAGGGCGGGGTAATCAAGGGCACAGCTGTGGACACTTTATGGCGGCCTTGGGGGGAGGGGAGGGGAAGCGAGAAACAGATTGACTGTGTGTCAACAATCGCCGCTGGGAAAGTAGAAAGCTCTTGGAGACCATTCCAACGTGAAGTCCAAGATAAATGATGTTCCTGTTTGGAAAGGAAACAAAATGGAGGTGAAATTCAATAAAGCCTGGCTGAAAAGAGAAGGGTTCCAAAAGCCTTTCTCTGCAGCTAGGCAGCTCCCAGAGAAATGAGCAAAAGTGGCCAGAGGAGGAGGCTGTGCCGCCAGAGACAACAAAGGCCCATGCGGCCCCCGCGGCACTAGTCCTGGTCTGGTAGAGCTGGGCTCAAGGGAGCCCACCCCCGCCGGGGCAGGGGTCTAGTTGAGAGAAATGCCCCAGGAAACTCTGACATTCTGCCCCAATCCTCCTTCAGGGCCCATTTAGGCCTTGCATTTGGGGAAGAGGCAGAAAAAAAGGAGATGCTGAGTCATGTTAGGATAAAGAAAACATTGCACTGGGGGGTCAGAAGACCTTCTCCCAGCTCTGGCACAGCTGGCTAAATTTAGTGAGGGGTTAGGTCCTGCGGCCTGCAGTCTGCAGCCCTTGATTGCTGAGGACAACCTTCCCTTCTATTATCTCCTTGGAGCCTCACAGACACCGCCTGAGGCACGCTGGGATTCTTAGCCCCCAATTTACAGACAAGAAAACTAAGGTGAAGCACTTGCCCAGGGTCCTGCTCTAACAGGTGGGAGAGGCAGGATTCACCTCCAGGAGCGCCTGCCTCTGGAGCTCATGTTCTTCCTCTTATTTCCTATCACTCCTGGGAAGCAGTTTGCCCCAGTGGCTGGAGAGAGATTTCCCTCCCCGGAAGCCCATAGGGAAAGCTTCTGGGAGGAAGGAGCTGAGTTTTCAGAGCTCTGCAGGGTGATGTTGGTGGGCACTAACTTTAAAATGAGTCGTATCAATTAGGATTCAAGGTACGGAAACTTGTATTCATTCTGGCTTAAGAAGGTACCAACCTTAAAAATAAATTGGTTATTTTTCTAGCAAATGAGTTTATTCAAGAATAGCAGAGGAATTGCATTTGGGACAAGCAAGCTATGGTGAACCATAGGCTATTCCGGAGAGATGAAGAGAAGGTCAGCTTTTATTAGGTTGTAGGAGGAAACTTGGGTGGGTATTTTGAATAAAAGTCTGTTGGGGAAGAGTTGGAGGTTGTGGTGGTTTCTCACTGGCTGCCAGAGGTGGGTAGTGTGTTGTTGTAGGGTGGGGAGGAATCATTCTTCTTTTTCTTAAAAGCAGAAGATGAGCTACCTATGAGAAAAATGTCCTCCCTTGTCAAAATAATTCTGATAGCCCTTCTTCCAGCTGGTAACTCAGGCTGCGTGGAGAGTACCTGCCCGAGAGTGCCCCCTTCAGGGCTCTGACTCAATTGTAAATGAGGTTTCCTTTATTTTCACAAATGGGGTGTATTATCGCACCCAAACTGCAAGTCCAAAGTGTTTGATTCCGCAGCTCCATGATGCTAAATAGAACATCGCTTCACCTCAAAGTTAGGAGCAAGATGGCAGAAGTCCCAGACATGACAACATCTAAGCTCATCTTTCCCTGTGCCTCCTCTTAAGAGTAAGGGGACTTTTCCCAAATCCTCCCAGTAAACCTCCTGAAGATTCTTTGGACAGAATTGGATCACCTGCCCCTTCCTGAGTTGACTATTATTAAGGGGAGAGGAATTACCTTTCGTTAAATAAAGCCATGACATGGAACCAGGGCTAAGATCAGCTTCCTCTGACTCCATGGTAAGGAGTGCAGACATGAGGAAAAGATCGGATTCTGCGGGAAAGAAGGGGATGAAAATGAATTCTGGGTAGGCAAGCAGGAGCGACCACTAAGCAAATGCATCCACGAAAGAGGTGTTAAGAAATACATGGGCTTTGACTACACAGCCACCAGAATGGCTAATATGAAAAAGAAAAAATGTGCCAAAAAACCAAGTAAGTTGGCAAAGGAGTGAATGAACCAGCTCTCTCATACACAGCTGATGTGAGTTTAAGTGGTACATTCGCTCCAGTATTTACTACAATATACATGTTCTGTATACCAGGTATGTATAACCAGTTCTGCTCCTAGGACTACACCCATATGTTCACCGTAACACATGCACTGGAATGTTTGTGTATTCGTAAGCACCCGAAACCGGGAAGGCACCCAAATGCCCATAAACAGTAGTTCCGGTAAGTAACTGTGGTATATTAACCCAGCAGTGAGAACAGACCATCTACACCACATGCGACAATATGTATGAGTCTCACAAACATAACATGGAACAAAAGAAGCCAGGGAATGCAGCATCTCACAAAAATTGGAAGTCCAAGGGGCTTGATTCAGCAGTTCCAGTATGACAAAAGAGAATATCCTGTGTTGTTCCATTTATATAAAGTACAAAACCAGGCAACTAACCTAGGCATGTAGACATGTTGAAGTCAGGGTATAAATTACCCTTGAAAGGCGAGTGCCTGGAAGGGAGCATGAAAAGGGCTGGAGGGGCAGCTGTACGTTTGTGAGATGTGCACTTGCCTGTGTGTACATTGTATCCTGATGGTTTAAAAATACAGACCCAAGGGGCACCTGGGTGGCTCAGTCGGTTAAGCATTTGACTTCAGCTGAGGTCGTGATCTTGTGGTCCAAGGATTTGAGCCCCACATCCAGCTCTGTGCTGACAGCTCAGAGCCTGGAGCCTGCTTCAGATTCTGCGTCTCCCTCTCTTTCTCTGCCCCTCCCCTACTCACATTTTGTCTCTGTCTCTCAAAAATGAATAAATGTTAAAAAAAAATTAAAAAAAATACAGACCCTAGGGGTGCTGGGTGTTTCAGTCAGCTGAACATCTGACTCTTGATTTCAGCTCTGGTCATGTTCCCAAGGCTGTGGGATCAAGCCCCACATGGAGCTCCACACTAAGTGTGGAGTCTGCTTGAGATTCTCTCTCTCCCTCTGCCCCACCTCTGCTCACACGTGTTCATGCATTCTTGTGTTCTCTCTCTAAAAAAAAAAAAAAAAGGAGAGAAAGAAAAAAAAATTTTTAAAGAAATACAGACTCTAGAGTCATATAAGCTTTGAATTGAGTCCTTGGTGCATCAGTTATTTGCAGTGTGACTTTGGGCAAGTGACTTCACCTCTTAAACTTCATTTTTCCATCTAGTATATGGGGATAATTATAATACGCAATAGTGGCTTGTTGAGCATGAAAAGAGACACTGCATGTATAATACATAGCTCAATACCAGGCACATAGTAATCAATAGATAGCATCTAGTATTATTATCATCATCGATAACCACAATGGCAGGGTCTTCTCAGGCACTGAGGATATTAGCTCTGACAGGCCTCAGCAGTAAGGTTAACAGCTGTAAGGCCATTGATGACAGGAGACTTCATTGCAAGCAACTGGAGCAGACTGAGAGGAAAATGGCAGGCTCCACAAAGTCACCCAGACCAGTGCTTCTCCAACTTTGCCAGACACACAAATGCCTTGGGAATCTGGCTAAAATGCAGACTCTGATTTAGTGGGACTGGGTGGGCTACTATTCTGCATTTCTAACAAAGTCCCCGGTGAAGCCGACAATGCTAGTCTGCACACACTTTGAGTAGCAAGGCTCTCGGTCTTGGAGAATGCAGGAGTTGAAGGAATTTGAGAGAAGTTTGGGGGGTGTGTGAGGCAGGTAGTTCTCCCACATGTGGTGGGGAGAGATCTGGAGATCTAGTGTGGTGCAGCTGACATGATAAATCCTATCTCGCATGACACACCCAGTGCTTCTGCTCCCTCATTCAACCCTAACTGCCATACCTGCCATGAGGAAGTGTTTTGCTTTTGTTTTCCCTTTCTTTTGAAATTGAATACACCAGACAGGCAAATTGTATAAGGAAAAAAAGAAAGGCAATTAGAAACTTCAGGAAATGAAAAGCTATGCACAAAAGAGGAGCCGTGGTGTCTCAGTTAGGCGTCTGACTTTGACTCAGGTCATGATCTCATGGTTTATGAGTTCGAACCCTGCCTCAGGCTCTGTGCTGACAGCTCAGAGCCTGGAGCCTGCATTGGATTCTGTGTCTCCCTCTCTCTCTCTGTCCCTCCCCTGCTCATGCTCTCTCTCTCTCTCTCTCTCTCTCTCTCTCTCTCTCTCAAAAATAAATAAACATTTTTTTTTAAGCTGTGCACAAAAGGAAATGTAATCACAGGCAATGACTTGACTTTGATGAAGAACAGTTAGTGATTAAAAATTTTTAGAATCAACAAATAAAGTACAGAAGACATAAGTATCATCCCCCAGCATAATGTACATGTACCAGTCTCGACAATATAAAAATAAAAGTTTGAAAAGTGGAAGCGAGGAGAAAAGAGCTAACAGGAAGGCAGGGGCACTTAAAAACTCATTTTAGGAAATGATGAGTCAGAAAATACTGCTAAAACTCTATTATGGTTTACACAGTTTACTAGAAAGAGGACAGACCTTTGCCTTGTTCCCTATTTATCCCCAGTATATGGAATAGTTTTTGGCACAGAGAAAGTGTTCAACAAATACTTGGTAAGTGAAAGGAGAGCAGACTACTGAAGCCCAGAGGTACCTTGGAGATCACCTCAGTCCACTTCCCTTATTTTACAGATGATGAAACCAAGGTGCAGAGAGCCACAGGAAGTTGCCCAAAGTCCACTGCTATTTTGTGGCCAAGCCAGGAGTTAAACTTAGATTCTCTAACTGCCAAGTGCTGTGCCTTCTCTCCCAGGCTACCATCCTCAGCATGAGCCTTCTCAAAGAATCACACTGAGGTTTGGCAGAAGTCCCTTCTAGTCTCAAGAGTGCATCCAAGAGCTGACACTTGGGATATCCTCATGGAGCTCATAGAGGAAGTGACCTTTGAAGCCGTTGGTGGCTGAACCCCACCAAGGAGCCAAGACCAGTGATGGGAACATCAGTGGGCTGACCTGAGTGCCACTAACCTAGCAACGAGAGATAATCACAGCTAAGAGTTTACTGTGTCTTTCTCATCTTTTTTTTTTTTAACATATTTTACAATTGTGATCATATTGTATAGAATTTTATATACTCCTTTTCACTTATTATTCATAACATGAACATCTGGGGCACCTGGGTGGCTCAGTCGGTTAAGCGTCCGACACTCAGGTCATGATTTCATGGTTTGTGACCTTGAGCCCTGCATCAGGCTCTGTGCTGACAGCTCGGAGCCTGGAGCCTGCTTCGGATTCTGTGTCTCCCTTTCTCTCTGTCCTTTCCCCGCTCACATTTTCTCTCTTAAAAAAGGAATAAATGTTAAAAAAAAAAAAATAGCATGAACATCTTCCCAGTAACATTGTATTCTGAAAACACTTGGTTTTTAGTCACTTACATGGTATTGCTTCACAGGGCTATACTGTCCATAAGCATTCTTCCATTACTGGCTGATTAGGTTGCTTACTATTTAAGTTTTTATTATTTGGGCCTTCCTGGAATGGCATCAGTGAACGGCTCTGTAAGAAAATCTTTGTATCTCTTATTACTTGCTTAGTGTAGATTCCTAGAGATGGAGTTACTCTAAACAAGGAATAAACATTCTTAAGGCTTTTGTTACATCCAGCCAACTGCTTTCCAGTAAGGAACCCTATATTTTCAAGGGACAGTGCAGTGCATCACATTTCTCTGTGACTAGTTACATTTGAGGCTCTGACAATTTGTTTCATCAAAGAATAGCAATCCTTTGATTCCATGTCTGTTTTCCTACTCTGTGTCTATACACGGTATCATTTAGGTCATTCATTCACTCAGTTAACATTCAACAAAAGCTGGGGCGCCTGGGTGGCTCAATCGGTTGAGCGTCCAACTTTGGCTCAGGTCATGATCTCGCAGTTTGTGAGTTCGAGCCCCGCATTGGGCTCAGTGCTGACAGCTTAGAGCCTGGAGCCTGCTTCAGATTCGGTGTCTCCCTCTCTCTCTGCCCCTTCCCTGCTCATGCTCTGTCTCTTTCTGTCTCTCAAAAATGAATAAACATTAAAAAAAATTAAAAAAAAACATTGGACAAAAGCTCTCTATATAGTATCTGTAGTATGCAGTAGATAGTCTATATACATACAGTCTATGTACTATTGCTTATATATATATATATATAAAACATACATATAATATATATATATATGCACATTACATTCTTTAATCCAACTAATAACTGCTAAGAAATAGTATTGCCATTTTCCTCATTTTATAGCTGAAGAAACTAAATATTTAGAGAAGTAGAGTAAATCATCTAATGTCATACTACCATGATAGAACTGGAATTCAAACCAAGGTCCCTTGGATTCAAAGCAAATTGACTTTCCACCACTAGGCAACAGTTACCAGCCACATGTGGGGGCTGCCAGGCTGGGCCAGTGGCACTAACTGCTCAGAGAGGCTTCAAGGCCCTTCATCAATCTCTGTCCCCATCTCCCAATATCTGTTTAGCCTGATCTCTCATTCCCAGTGTGGGTCTCCCTCCACCCACCTCCTGAACCATTTATTGAGCAAATGCATTTTGAGCGCTTATTGTATGACAGGTCCTGGGCATACAGTGGGAAACAGAAGACGCGGCACTGTCTCCATGGAACTTACAGTCTAGTTGTTGGAAGGAGACGGACGATAAAAAAAATGATAAGTTAACAATTGTGTTGTCACAAATTAGAAAAGTGCTAGAGAGAGAGAAGAATCGGGCGAAGGGGTAGCAGTGGACATAGAAAGGTTTTATGAGACGGCCTGTCACAGGCAGAAGTAGGATTGAAACTGTGAGTTTGAGTCCCTCCCCTCTTGGCCCAAGGCTTACTGTCTTCAGGAAAACTAAGGAGCTGTAAGATCCCTTTCAATTTTCAGATGTTTAAATTCTAAGACATCTCTGACTAATCCCTTAGGGCTATCCCATCTTTGCAATTTTTCAGTACTTCTGTTCCAGCTCCATACTTTAATTTTGGTCTCTGGACCAGTGGTCTGTAAACATTTTGGATTGCATATGCCATCGGTAACAACCTGAGCTGCACATATGTGTTTTCTCATTTATGTATTAATTTGTGCACATAAACTATAGTATTAATGCACACTATTATGCACTATTATGAAAGCTGTGCTATTCAATAGAGGAGTCATTAGCCACACGTGGCTATTTACACTTAAATTAATTTAGATGAAAAAAATTAAAAATTCAGTTCCTCAATTGTATTAACTACATTTCAAGTGCTGATATAAAATATTTCCATCATCACAAAAAGTTCTACTAGATAGTGCTGTTCTAAACTTTATACCAAAATAGAAATGTTTAAAGGGTAAGATAAAAAACTAAAATAGAAATTCCAATATTTTTCTTCCCACACCTCCTGAGATCACCTAGCACATCCCTGGGAGTCATGCAAACCACCCCCTTCATTAGAAATTACTGCTCTAGATGTCTGATGTATATAGTGGATTAAAAAGGCAAAAGCAAAAAACAAAGCCAAAAACTGCCTTCTTAACAAGTACGTCTTATATCCAAGTAAGTGTTCCAATCCTAATATTTCTCTATCCTCATCCTCACCCCCTATGCTCAACATCCAGCCACACTTACCTAATTACCATTCCTTGAATGCCTGATGTGTGCCTTCATACTTGCCCAAGCCACCCTGGAATGATGACTCCCCACTTCTCTGCTTGGTGAACTCGGCTTTCAAAATCCACCCAAAGTCACCTCCTCTGTGAAGCTTTCCAAGAACTCTTAGGGAAAAAAATCAGTGATTTTTCTCCTTCCATTGTGCTTATTTATTCACTTGATACTTGTTTATACAGTGGTTACAATGGGCCAGAAATGAATGACTGTACGTAAAGAGGTTAGAACGGAGCAGAGCACACTGAAAGCACTGTCCCAGTGTTCCCTGTGATGATGACAATGATGATGGAAAAGACGCCACTGCTGCTGGATGTCAGAGATGATGACACCGCAATCCATGACTCAAGAAGCCTAGAGTTTCTGAGAAAGGCCCACAAGAAGTTATGAGACAGTGCAACAAATACTTTGTACTAATGCACAGCACTGTGCAGTCACCGAGACAGCATTCCAATCCAGTTCAGCTTCTAAGAAAGGTTAAAAAACACCTCCAAGGAGGAAGTCTTAGTCTGTTCAGGCTGCTATAACAAAATGCCACACACTGGGCGGCTTATAAACAACAGCCATTTATTTCTCACAGTTGTGGAGGCTGAGAGTCTAAAGTCAGGATGGCAGCATGTGCAGGGGAGGGCCCGCTTCCAGGTTGCAGACTTCTCCTTGTATCCTCACCTGGTAGAAGGGGCAAGGGAGCTCTCTCAGGCCTTCTTTATAAGGGCACTAACCTTATTCATGAGAGTTCTATCCTCGTGACCTAATCACTTCCCAAAGGCCCCACCTCCCGAGACCATCACACTGTGCACTGGGATTTCAATCTATGAATTTGGTGGGGGACACATTCAGACCATAGCATAGGGGGCACAGAATGGAGCGATATAAATAAACACATATTCCCAGAAATTGCCAAGGTTCCCAGGCTTTCTGGACTACTCTTTGAGAGCAGTTTACACAAGGCTTTAGAGTCAAGCCTCATTTCTGACCCAAGAGTCCATGGCCCAGCTGGCCCACCCAGCTTTTAAGTGGAAAAGCCAGAATTTGGGTCTATATCCAAGAAGCTTCTGGAAGGAAGTCTACCCAAGCCCCCAAGAGACAAAGCTCCCTGTTTTTTCCTTTCACAACTCTTCTCACAACTTGTAATTACATGATTATATGCTTGTGAGTATGTTTACTGTCTGTCTCCCTGGCTGTCAGCGTTTTTACTCACCACTGTATTCTTAGGACTTGGCTCTCAGGAAGGGTTCAGCAAAGGTTTACTGTTCAGTTTCCAGAGTCCTGCACGTGAGCCCCGCCCACCCACCGGAAGGCCCCGCCCCGCCCCACCAGGCCCGCCCCCAGCTTGCCTTAGTGGAACTGCAGGTGCGGGAACCCAGAGCGCACAAGGCCCAGCCACCTGGGCCAGGCTGCCCCGGCCCTCTCGCCGTCGCCGTACCTGTCCCAGGCCGGCCCCCTTCTGCCACCTGCTGGCCATGGAGGGGCCAGTCTTGGCGCCTGCGGTCTGGGAAGAACTGGAGGTCCGCTATGGCCGCCCGGGGATCTTGGTCAACTCTGCAAACCTCTTCTGACCCCAGGTGGCTCTCCTGGGCTCATTCCCTTTCAGCGCAGAGAAAGAAACCCAATCCCGGCCAAAACGAGGCAAGAGCCACCACCTAAGCATCTTCCAAGCAAAAGGGTCCGTCAGACAGCAAGGGCGGGAAGGCAGCCTTCTGTCGGAGTTGCCGACAGAGATTAAGGAGCGGAGACGACAGAGCTCACGGCTTTCTTAACTACCAGGTCTTGGTGCTTTCCACAAATCCGCCAAATCTGGTGGGCCCAGATTAACAGAGGAACAGAGGAGCGCCTGGCCCAGCAGAGGACTGGGCGGGGCTTGATGGCAAGAGGGCGGGACCATGGAAAGCAGGCGGGGCCTAGTGAGGTGCAGGTGTGGGCAGGTGTCTCCTCCCAGTACTCCGCCCAGAGATTCAATGAGGGGCTAAGACACTGCGGGTGGCGAACAGTCCGTGCGACAGGTAGTCCCCTTAACTGGGCCATCTTCCACCATAGGGACGCAGAGCGTTCAAAAATGTACATTCTAACCGTTGTAGTGGCTCTTTCTTGCCTTCAGAGTAAAATCCGAATCATAAATGCAAGATTAGAAGCACCTTTATTCAGTGTTGTTTCAAATCAACTTATTATTGCCTTGTAGTATTTTCTAAAAATATTTAAACATTAAGATAAAAGCAACTCCTATATTTATGACAGTGAGTTCACCAGACCATTCAGAGAGGGCTTCTTGGAGGAAGTGGAGATGTAGCAGATACCCGAGAGAGGCCGGCTTACTTTGAACTCAATCAAGATTAAGCTTGTGAGCCCCTTTAAGGATCTGGGAAAAACCCTAGCAACGGGTCACATGATCATATATTTTTAACAAATTTAAAAATTAAGATATTTTTAATGGCCATTTGTTAAGATCACTGTTTCTTTTCACTCCATCTTTCATCATACTTCTCTTCCATCGGGTGGCATTGTCCTGGCTGAGGGCATTCTGGGGTCTTCCTAAGAGGAGATTGATTTGGGAATACTCTATCTAACCACAATTTGGAAAGATGCTTTGAGAACTTAAAAAAAATGACAAATTTCCAGACTCCCGAGGTAGATGCATCTTTATTTTTTTTTAATTTTTTTTTAACGTTTATTTATTTTTGAGACAGAGAGAGACAGAGCATGAACGGGGGAGGGTCAGAGAGAGAGAGAGGGAGACACAGAATCTGAAACAGGCTCCAGGCTCTGAGCTGTCAGCACAGAACCCGACGCGGGGCTTGAACTCACGAACCGCGAGATCATGACCTGAACCGAAGTCGGACGCTTAACTGACTGAGCCACCCAGGCGCCCCGATGCATCTTTAAATATATTTATGAAATCCTCTAGAGAAAAGTCATATAAAAATGGCATGTGAAACAAAAATAAAGATGAGCAATGAAATCAAAGGAAATTATTCTGACACCGAGAAGAATAAAAAAATCAATTTCAGATAAAATCTGAAATACCCTTGTTTAATGAGGAGACACATTTCAAGTAGAAATAACAATTAGGCTTTTAGATTACTGATCTAATTAATGAAGAAAAGTGAATCACAGAGATCTACTGGAAATAGATCTGAATTTCTTACTAATTTGTCAAGAAATACAGACAACCATGAAGATAAAATGATGTACACTCCCACAGGAATAAGTGCCCTGAAATCTTATAGTTCCTTCATGACAGGAATTTGGTATTTCCTCAAATGTGACAACAATCCTAAAAAACTTATATAACATTGCTGGTATACGACATTTGTTGTGGGGTTGAAATAAATATTTCCATACTATCCATATAAAAAAAAAACAACAACAAATTTTGATCAACCACACTACAAGAGGGCTAGATCATCTCTCTGCCTATTCTGTCTATAGAAAATATAACAAAAGCATTGTGAATATGAAGAGGTGATTAAAGAGCATGCAGCCAATGTAGGAAAATGATTATAAATAGAGGATAGCAAGTAACTAATACAAAAAATAGTGTATTTTTCTGAATTTTGTGATATTTGCAGTACTGGACAGCTGCTAAAATTTTATATTTGTTGTGATTCCTTTCATCCTCTGACCAAACATTTCCTTTCATGTCTAACTTTGTATTCATAATTTTACATCCTTTTCTTAGAGTGAGTAGCAAGAACTGTCTAAGCATGAGGGCTCACAAACTTGGATCTGTCTCCATGAATGACATGATTGGCCCCTGCTGACATCTTCTATCCATCACTCACTTGTTCCCCAACCACACAGACAAACCCAGTGGTGCACATAGGTTATCTCAAGGAATCTCCACACAAACCCTTTCAGCTGGGTACTATCTGTACTCCGAGGAACTACTACCCCGAGGAACTAAGAACAGGTTCCAACATCCATGGTTCTAACCATGGCACTTGACTGCCTCTCAATATTGGTCATATCTGTACCATATCTCAAGAGCTTATGAGTAATAGTGCTAGAGACATACAGACATTACTATTAAATCTCATAACAACCTGGGGAGATAGGTACTATTACTGCCCCTAATTTCTAGAACGGGAAACTGAGGCTTGTCCAAAATAACACATCTTCTCAGCAGAGGGCCTGGGGAAGCCTGAATGAATTTTCTCTCCCCAAGATGTTCTATATCTGTCATGCATACAAACCTTTCCAGGTGCCTTTTCATTTACCTGAGCCAGAACCCACCCTCCCACCTCCACCTTGCTCATTCCTTCTGTCTTATAAAGCTCAAAACAAGCATCAGCTCCCCTAAGAAAGCATCCTTGTCACTCTCTTCTCACTCTTCAAGGCAGGTGTCTTTTTCCCCATAGTATATCTTGTGCTTATCTCCATCGGATCAGCCCCAGGCAGGCTGCAGTGTAAGAGCAGGCTCACTGATCCATCTCTGCCACGTGACCATAAGTATCACAAAAGACATGGAACATGCAATATGTGTTGCAATAAACCTTGTTGTTTTAAGGCACTGAGATTGTGGAGGATGTTTGTTTTTGTAGCATATCCTAGTTTGGCCCTACTGATACACTCCTAAAACTTCTTGAGTGGACGTGAGAAGAAGAGAGACTCAATCTTTCTCTGGCAGAAAAGATAGGAGCCACGCAGATTGCTAACAGCCATACTTCTAGTCTGGTAGAGAAAGCTGATCTGAGAAAATGAGACCAACAAAGAGAGGCAGGGATGGAGAAAGTGTGTTGATAAGCAGAGGTCCATGGTTCTGCGTGGTTCTGACGTCCAGCTGGACTGGTTTCCCACAGTTACTGTGAACCTATAAAATCCTGGGCTGAGGATATTCTCTGAGGGAATAGTACATAACATAGCCAAACTACAATGTACTGAGTTCCAGAAAAACATTAAAAACAGAATCAAACTGAAACAAATCTCAAAGACCCAGTCCTGTGACAGAGAAGTGATCTGCACATAGCCAGTTAGGAAAAAATCATCAAACATGATGCAATCAATGCCCAGCGACCTGTGCCACAGCTCTGGTTCTACCTGATGAGCTCATGTTGGGAAACTAGCTAGTAAAAACTCCATTTCTGAATCTCTAGTTCAGGCTCTCCTAATTATGAGGGTCTCAGGAGAGTGAGTGTAAACAAACCAGAAAGACATTTTTAAGTTGAAGGAGTGGGGAGAGTGCAGTGGAAGCGTGGGCTCTGTGTGTTGGGAAAGCAGCTCTCCAGCCCCCAGCGAGGTGGAACAAAGGAAAGTTGCTGCCAAAACCATATGCAAATGAGTGCCAAGCCAAAGGAGAGTGAGCACGTGGGAATGGCCTGAGAGTTCAAGGTTCAAGCTTTCAAGGTCTACACCGGTCACCCTGGGCTTCTGGATCCTCATTTGACTCATTACAAAACTGGAATTGAGCTGAGATGGAAACCTGGGGATTGGCTGGGAAAACCCCAGCTCAAAGGACAATCTCCTTAAATCCCAGGCTTTTGGGGCTCTTCATTCTTCTTCCCACTTGCAGCTGCAGCTGACACTTTTCGGGCACCTGCCTAGCCCATGCTGGCTTCTTGGGGAGCTGCTCCCCCCTGTCCCACCCCCCCCCCCAACTCAGAGCCTTTCCTGTTACACCTGTGCCTGCCAGCCCTGGTCCCCACCAGGTGGCACAGAGAGGAAGCACAGACCCAGTATGGGATGGAGAGCAAAGATCCCGTGGCTCTGGAGTGTCCCAGGGAGCCACTGCAAAACCCTGGACTTTTCAGGACTTTGTTCAAGGCCTGGTGTACTTCTATCCATTTGTTTGTTTAAGCCCAATGAGTAGGCTCTAGCAATGGTTTTTAACCTTTTGTGGGTCACAGATCACTTTAGTAATCCAAAGAAGACATTAGAACCACTCCCCAGACAGGCACCTGGGTGTCTCAGTTGGTTGAGCGTCAGACTTCGGCTCAGGTCATGATCTCACTGTTCATGAGTTCAAACCCTGCACTGGGCTCGCTGCTGACAGCTCAGAGCCTGGAGCCTGCTTTGGAGTCTGTGTCTTCCTCTCTCTCTGCCCCTCCCCAACTCGTGCTTTGTCTCTCTCAAATAAAGAAATGTTAAAAAAAAAAAAAAAGAACCACTCCCCAGGAAAAGGCACATGTACACACAATTTGACAAACAGCATCAGGGGAGTTGCAGACTCCTGAAATGGATCATGAACCTCAGGTTAAGAACCCCTAGACTAGGGGCCAGGAAATTTAGGCCAAGAAGGCTGGACAGAGGGTTCCAAGACCATGGAAGAAACAGATCTGGTGTGGTGGAAGAATCAAATTCAAATTCCAGTCCTGGTAATAGTCATGTACAAGAATCTGTGTGCTGGGGAGGCGAGAGTGGGGGCAGCAAGGCAGGGATGGAGGCATAACAGCATACAGTCATAAAACCCAAAGGTACAGCTCAATGAATTACCATTAAGTGCATGCCTGTGAAACTGCAAATCAAAAGATGAGAATATTACCCACACTCCAGACACCTCCTTCATACCTTTTCCAATTGCAAACCTTTCATCCCTTACCTAAGGGTAATCACTGACTTTGACCATAATCATCTCCAGCCTTTTCTTTATAATTTTGCTATCCCAGTGTACATCCCTAAACAGAGTGATTTACTTTTGCTTATTTTTGAACTTTATATAAATAGGAATTCTTTTGGGTCTTGCTTCTTTCCTTTAATGTTGTGTGTGTGTGTGTGTGATTTATCCTTGGTGTTGCATGTATCTGTGGGGTGTTCATTTTCATCACCATGTAGTATTCCAGTCCAAGACTACAACAACTTATCCTTTCCACAGTTGATGGACATTTAGATTCTTTCCAGATTGGGAGTATTACAAATAATGCTCCTATGAACATACTTGTACTGGTCTCCTGATACTTTGGGGCTCACTTTTGTAGGCTATATACCTGTGAGTGGAAATGCCGAACCATAGCATATGAATATTTTCAACAGTGTACATAACAGCAAATGGTTTTCCAAAGTGGATCTATCAACTTATACTCTTTATAGCAGTGTTTGCAAGTTCTTGTTGTTCACATTCCCTCTCCTTCATCTGTTTTCCAGAGCTTCCAGTTTTGGTCATTGAGGTACCCGGACTTCATTTCAGATGATGCAGAAAGCAAAGTCCTGGGTGGCAGCTCTTGGACCAAATCCCTGAGCTCCTGATAGCTCCTTTAGTGCTCACAGGGCTGTGAGCTCTGTAACTCTGCTTCCTGACTAGCATCAGCCCCTTCCTGAAGACTGAGAGTGCAGGGAGCAGTCTGGAGAGCTCGGGCTGACCCACTTGTACAGGGAGTGAGGGCAGCAGAAAGTAGAATTGGTAGACTCAGGAAACTGGACCAGCATTTAGGACCTATGTACCCTCTCTCTGCATGGCCGTTGATTAGCTCTATTTTGGGGCATACCTGTTAGCCTCTCCGTGCACCCATTTCTTCCTCTGGGGAAAAAAACCCCAGTAACACTTGGTTCAGATAAGGACACTTCTGGGCATCACAAAATGATAGAGAAGAAGGCCACTAGAAAAGATTACGGTTTTCATTACTTCTTGATTTTGCTGATTAGAGTAATATACAAAACCACCTCTTCTCCTTTTTTCCTCCTATGTCTAAAAATTGTATGGTGGGTGTTTTACTTTGTAGTTCTCCCAAAAGTCCAGCCAGAGACTCTAGGGCTTCAAGCATAGCAAGAAAGCCATTTTGGTGAAGAGAAGATAATGTAGATTCCTACCCTGAGCAAGTGTTGATACCCAAAGAAAAGTGGTTCACATCACCAATTCCACCTAACAGTTTGCATTCCCTAGTTTCAGCTGGTGGGTCATCCCTGCAGTGTCACCCCTGCAGTGCCACACTCCTATGTGATGATGACCCCACAGGAGTTCTCTAGCAGATGCCACCTCTATCTTGGTTAAGTGATAGGGGGAGGAAGCAAAGCACACTCAATACTAAGCTGGGCACTGTGCCTCTTTGAAACAAGCTTTATTATCCTTATTTTCCAATGGGGGAAAGTGAGTCTCAGAGCAACAAAGTTTTCCCAAGATAACTTAGCCAGTAAGTAGGCTGCAGAGTCTGCTGGCAAACCTAAGTCTGGTCTGGCTCCAGAAGCCATAGGCCTTCCTCTCTAGCTGTGTGTTGGAACTACACTTTCTTGATTCTGTCCTGCCAGACCAGGAGTCTCTACAAAGGAAAGTTCACAAAGTCCTCAGTCAATGGTGAATTGGAGAATCTTCCCATGAGAGCCCTATGCATCTATCCAATGCAGGGAAGGGGAGGGGCTGACACAGTTTCTAGTTCTGGTTCTTTCTGAGGCTAGACTACATTTCTTGCCCTTAGAAACCATGAGATGCACCAACCTCCTTCCCATACATTGACCTTTTTTGATGAAACTGGGAGAATAAGTTTTTGTTTCTGGCAATCACATGCATGCTGATTAAGACAGAAATAAATCAATTTCTCTTACTTTTCCAAAACTTTCCGGTAAGCCTCGGCAGTATTTACAAAGTCTCAGACACCAAAAATGTCACCATAGCTGGTCAATTTGAGAAGCCAGAACAAGTTCTCCTACCCTTGTCTTCCTCTAGTAACAAGCTCTCTGTGCACACACCACACCTTCTCCCAGCTGCTTCCTGGATTTACAGGAGGCACAGCTTAGTGGGAGAAGCTTGGGTTTTAGTGTTAGAGCAGAGTTTGAATCATGGCTCTCTACACTTGAGCAAGCAGCTTCACATACCCAAACCTCAGCATTTCCTCCACTACCAAATGGAAATAATATCTTAATTTGTTAGGGCTGTTGTAATAAATACCACAGACTGTGCAGCTTTCACAACAGAAATTTATTTTCTCATAGTTCTGGAGGCTAGAAGTCCAAAAGCAAGGTGTTGGCAGGGTTGATTTCTCCTGAGGCCTCTCTCCTTGGCTTGTAGAGATGGTCATCTTCTCCCTGTGTCTCCACACGGTTATCTGTCTGTATTGTCCGTGTCCTAATCTTGTCTTCTTACAAGGACACCAGTTGTATTGGATTAGGGCCCACTCTAATGACCTCATTTTTACTTCATTACCTCTTGAAAGGCCCTATTTCCAAATATAGTCACATCCTGAGGTGTTGGGGTTAAAAATTGAGAGCGCACACAATTCAACCCGTAACACCGTTGCAGGCTATTTTTTTAAGGATCTTAGAAGATGAACCAGCACAGAAAAGGTATGAAGGGTGAAGCCTTCAAGGCTCAGTCCAGCCTTGCTCACCCACCTTGGGAGACCAGCAACCACCTGGTGGAGCAGCTCAAACTGGAGACCAGTGTGGATAGGTTCAAGGTCTCAGCTGCTGCAGAGCCACAACACTACTGCATGCAGATTGCCGTGAAGGGTGCCCTGTTGGTCAGAACTCCATCCAGAAGCAACACCTTCTAGGAGCTTAGATCTTGGGCTTTGTTTTGAGGTTAGTGAAGAAGTTCACTAAGAAATACTCTAGCACAAAGTGATAAATGACTGCCTCCATGACTCAAGAAAACACTTTTCTCTTGCCAAATGACTTTAAGATATTTCAGACGTTTCCCATGGTCTGGTATGATAGCCAAATTCTACAGAAATTGGTGAGTCATTCAAAGATGGAAACTGGGCAAAGGAGTAAACTTTAAAAAAAATTTTTTTTTTAACATTTATTTATTTTTGAGAGACAGAGACAAAGCATGAGCAGGGGAGGAGTAGAGAGAGAGGGAGATACAGAATCCAAAACAGGTTCTGAGGTGTCAGCACAGAGCCTGATGTGGGGCTCAAACCCACAAACTGTGAGATTATGACCTGAAGCTGAAGTTGGATGCTTAACCGACTGAGTCACCCAGGGGTCCCAGGAGTAAACTTTTAAATAAAAATGGCCTGGTTCTTTTAGTGAAGTGCTTTAAATCTTTTTTTTTTTTTAATTGTTTATTTATTTTTGAGAGAGAGAGAGACAGAGAGTGAGTGGGGGAGGAGCAGAGAGAGAGAAAGAGAGAGAGAGAGAGAGAGAGAGAAAGAGAGAGAGAGAGAATCTGAAGCAGGCTCCAGGCTCTGAGCTATTAGCACAGAGCCTGATGCGGGGCTCAAACTCTCAAACTGTGAGATCATGACCCGAGCCGAAGTCAGATGATTAACCAACTGAGCCACCCAGGCGCCCCCAGTGAAGTGCTTTATACTCAACAAATAAAAGCCTTATCATCAAACATATGAAAATATATTTCTTTCATAAGTCAATTAGTGGTGTTTCTACACCTGGAATATATGTATGTTTTATTTACTGGACGTTTACATTTTAGAAAGGAAAACATTTTTATTTTTTTTTAATTGAATATTTGCAATTTGCTGTTCCTAAGATTTTTATCCTATAACAAAATTTGTTCTTTTCTCATGGATTTATAAGTGGAGACTAGTATAAAATTGGAGGAAGAATATGCTTAACTAATCAAATTATATCTTGGTTTTTCTAAATGAGATTATTTTATTTTTAAACACTAAACATGGGAGCTGTTTCTTAGCAAACTTGTTTGGGAAGATTAATGCTGTGATGTGTATTAGATTACCTCATACAGTATATGAAACAGATGTGATCTTTGTCTTAAGTTCCTCTCTTTTATAGCTGTGGTTGTACTTTAAAAAAAAATAATAATCATTTCATGTCTTTAAAAAATGCTTAGGGGTGCCTGGGTGGCTCAGTTGGTTTTGGCTCAGGTCTTGATCTCATGGTTTCGTGAGTTCGAGCCCTGCATTGGGCTCTGAGCTGATGATGCAGAACCTGATTGGAATTCTCTCTCTCTCTCTCTCTCTCTGCCATCTCTGCCTCTTTCAAAATAAACTTAAAAAAATAAATAAATAATAAAACATACTTAAAATACGACCTACAGAACATTGCAAATGGCTAAAAACAGAATAATGTGAAAATATTACAATCTAAAAGAATTCTTTTTTTATATAACTTTTTAAATGTTTATTTATATTTGAGAGAGAGAGAGACAGTGCGTGAGTGGGGGAGGGGAAGAGAGAGAAGGTGTCACAATCTGAAGCAGGCTCCAAGCTCTGAGCTGTCAGCACAGAGCCTGACGTGGGGCTTGAACTCACAAGCCCTGTGAGCCGTGAGATCATGACCTGAGCCAAAGGCAAATGCTTAACCAACTGAGCTACCCAGGTGTCCCAACCTAAAAGAATTCTTAATGTCACAATATTTTACTTTGATGATGTGTCTTTAATTTAATTTGGGTCATTCTGAAAAGGATACTTTGTGTTTGTAACCATTTTTTTAAATGTTTATTTTTGAGAGAGAGACAGAGACAGAGCACGAGCAGGGGAGGGGCAGAAGGAGGGAGACACAGAATCCTGAAGCAGGCTCCAGGCTCTGAGCTGTCCGCACAGAGCCTGACATGGGGCTCGAACTTAAGAACCATGAGATCACGACCTGAGCTGAAGTCGGAGGCTTATCTGACTGGGCCACCCAGACGTCCCTGTAACAATTTTTGAAGAGCTTAGAAGTAAAATTTCTGCTTAATTTGTTTTTTTAAAAGTGGTAAGTCTTACTTTAACTTGAACCTCAAATTTTCAGAGATAATCCTTATTACAAGATTCTCTCCTGTTGTTCACGTAAACTGTTGGATTATCGTGGACATTCTGATATTTTGGTAGCCAATCTCCAGATCTGAGACCTCCCACCTCAGATGGAATTTGTGGTCTTTGCACTTGAGACCTGGGCTCCAGGAGGCGTAGACAGTGGCGGAGGCAACTTGCTGGTCCCTAACAGAAGAACGTTATTCCTTCGAAGCTTGGGAATCCTGCTCAACGGTGACGGCATTGTCCTTGCTGCCCCACAGAGCAGCAATTCAGGCCCCACACTTAGCCCTGCCAAGCTCCCAGAGAGCGCTGGATCCTACCCGAGTGGTCATCGGCCTCCAGTGCCAGCCGTGTGAAAAGAGGCCACTTTACATTTGATACAAAGCGTCAGCCGGTCTCATTCATGGTGCCTGGAACATGCTAAGCTCCGGACGTAGGGCTGGAAAGTGGCACTTCAGCACAAATGCCCTTTCCTGCCTCCCCACCCGCAAGGCTTTCACAGGCCAAGAGGAACACGCAGTGGCTTGTCTTTTCCACTCCTCATCTCCCCAGATGTCAAGAGATGTTGTTCTGGGGAACAGCTTGAGAAAAGCCCTATTCTCCTCGCTCTTCCTCACCTGCCAAGAAGCCCTGGCCTGCAGGTGCCTGGTGGGACTGAGGAGCTGCCAGGAGGCATCAGGCCATTCATGCTGGTTGAGAAGTGGCCTCCTCTCTGCCAAGTTCCAACCTTGGCAGCCCTGTCTGCAGGGCCTGTTCTCATGAGCAGCACCTGTCTGCCTAGGCCTCAAACTCCAGCCCCTGCTTGCTGCTTCACACAAACGCAGGTGACCCCATAACCAAGGCCTCCCTCAGAGCCGTGGTTCCTCCTCTGATGAAGCCCTGATTGTTTGAATCACTGGGTCTCACCAAGGTCTCAAGTCCCAGCAGGAAATAAGAGAGGCTGGGAGATGGATAACATTGCCCAAAGTGCTCTTTTCCAGATGGAGCAATTCAGATTGAGGCAGGAGAAGGACCTTGGAGAGTATCATCAAGTCCAAGCATTCTCAACCCTGGCTGCAGTTAGAATCGCCTGGGGAACTTTAAAAAAATGAGATCCTGACTTAGATGGTTTGCGGTGGGGGTAGGGAGAGGTCCCCTCAGTAGAGCCCTGAGAATATTGAGAATCCTGATCTGGCTCAACCCACTTGTTATACACCTAAGAAAAACTGAGGCCCTGACAGTGGGATTTTTTGAGATTGTTAACCCTGTCTAATCCACCAGCTTTACGATGGGGAAACTGAGGCCCATGAAAGGTTGAACAGAACCACCAAGGCTCCACAGCAAGTAAGTGGTATTTTAGTACCATGGGTGGCTTAACTTTTAATTGTGTCAGAATGGTTCTACTTCTATCATGTCTAGTTTTATTATCACAAACTCTGCTTTAAACTTATTTTTGTTTCCTACTGCTCAAGAAATAAAGTCTGCTTTCCATAGCATGTAATTCAAGGCCCCATCACAACTTGGCCCTGCTCACCTCTCTAAAAGTACTACCTTCATACCCAACCAAGAGGGGCCTGTGTCCTGGTCCCCTCACTTTAGAGGGCTCCACTCCAGCTTTTTTTCTTACTGTGTCACACATCATGGAACAGAGTCCATGGAGTCAAGGAGACATGATCACCTGGGTTCTCTGGACCTCAGATAGCCCAAGTTCTTTAGGTCTTTCTGGGGAAAAAAAAAAAGTGTTGCTGCTCTCAGAGATGGCCCCACAGCAACTGCCCATTAAGGCTTGGAAATGCAGGTTGAGCATCCACACATGTACATTCAAGTCTCCTCCTTGTACAGGCTGGAGTCCAGAGTGGGAAGAGCAGAGGAATAGGTTCTAGGCCAGAACCTGGCTCCTCTGTGCTCTGGGGAATCTAAGAATTTGAATTTCAAATATTGCCTTCTAGATTGTCACAAAGGTATATATGTCAAGGTAGAAGGATAGAACATATTAAATGGTTTGATTTATAAATTTTAAATATTTACATGGTATGTAGGCCTCCATTTGTACCCTTGTGTTGTCCCTGTACATGTTGGGGAACAGACTTGATCCTGAAGGAGTAGTGGTCAACTTTGCTGTTGGAAGGTAAGTGCCCCAGACCTTCAGTAGGTATAAGATCTGCACTGGCAATTCTTGGAGGGATCACAGGCTGTGGAAGTGATCTGGAATGTGGTGTCCCCTGGCCTTGTTTGGTGAGCACTTCCTCCCTTTCTTCCTGTAGTACAGTTCTCACAAAGTCCTGTCTTTAAATTCCTAGGTAGTGGTGTTTTTCTCACAATAGAATTTCCATGGAGCATGTGAATAGTAGGAAGAGGGCTGCTAGGTTATAAGATATCTCAGATATTTAATTTGCTTAAGCATTTCCAGACTGTTCTTAGAATGGCTGAACCTGCTACTATTAGCCAGCTGTACATGAGGGTTCTACTGTCTCTGTGTCTCTGCCAACTTGGCATTATTCAGCTTTCTAGGTTTTGCCAGATCATTGGTAGAAAAGTAATATCTCACTGTTGCTCTAATCTACAAATTAAAAACATTTTTGTCTTGTTCTGTTTGGGCTGCCATAACAGAATACCATAGACTGGGTGCTTATAAACAGCAGGAATTTCTCACAATTTTGGAGATTGCAAGTCTGAGATCAGGGTACCAGCATGGTGGGGTTCTGGTGAGGCCCCCCTTCTAGATTGCAAGTGGCCATTTTCTCATTGTGTCCTTACATGGCAGAGATAGCAAAAAAGCTCTCTAGGGTCCATTTTATAAGGGCACTAATCCAATTCATGAAGGCTTTACCCTCATGATCGAATTACCTCCCAAAGGCCCCGCCTCTTTGAATATCATCACATTGGAAATTAGGATTTTAACATAGGAATTTTGAAGGGACATATTTCAGTCCATAACAATTACTAATGATTTTGAGCAGCTCATCATGTGCCTATTAGCTTAAATCAGCTCCAAATTCTCCCACTGACCTATCAGCCAGCCACCTTTCTCTATCATTCTCTGCAAAAATAGTTTGAGAGGTCAGGGATCAGTCTGCTGATGTCTAGATTCACTGAGACACTAAATAATAGATATGCCCATGATGCTATAGCATTTGCCATTCCTGTTTATTTTCAACTCTCGGGGACTTCATCTACTTTCCTGCTCTCCTGGCTCCCTGGTCTCCAGCTTCACTGGCCATGAACATGCAAAGCCATTCCCATATAAGGGACTTTCGCTCCCACTGTTTCCTCTGCCTGGATCACTGCCATTCTCAAGGCTTGTTCCCCTCCCTCCTGTGAGTTTCTGTTCAAATGTCAGCTCATCGATGACATCTTCTCTGTTCTTTGTATCTAAAGTAGCTCTTTGAATACTTTACTCCCCCGAAATTGGTTTGTTTTTTTTTTTTATTTTTTAAAGTTCATTTATTTTAAGTAATCTCTACACCCAACGTGGGACTTGAATTCAAGACTCTCAGATCAAGAGTCCTGTGCTCTTCCAACTGGACCAGCCAGGCACGCCCCTCAGTCCGCCCCCCGCCACTTAAGTGTTCTTCTTAGCACCTTCCACCACCTGGCATTCCGATTGCCTGTTATGGTACATATTTACTGGTCTGTTTATATAGTATCTGTTTCCTAGGTGCCTCAGTAGTAAACACCATGTCACTGCTATATCCCAGGTGCCTGAGGTGCCTGGAAGGTGGCCTGGCACATAGTAGGCACTAGGTGATCACTTACTGAATTGAATAAATTCTTACTACTTCCTTCTACACTATATGTCCTCCCGATACGATATTTAAGTGGAAACATTTGTACATTTATCAGTTTTCTCAGGGTAGTTTTTAGATCATATTTAATGGGTTAATGTAGGAAGAGCCATTATAGAATGACAAAATCCACAAATAGGTGAATAAACCATGAACAGAGTGGATTTCCTATAGAGATTCAATTAGCTCCCAGGGTCTCTGGTGCCTTCCCCAAACTGACCAAATCAATATATTTCCAGGTCTGGCTTTGAAAAACAAAAAACAAAAAACAAAAGTTTCTCCTAAATGTGAAATTATTTCCTAGTGTTCATGTGGTACAAATAACTTTGGTTGTCTTGTATTTGTTTCTACAGTCCTTAGTCTGAATGTTAATTTCTTATTTACCAGAAATATATCTTTCCATAAAAAATGATTGGATTTCAGGCTTAAAATTTTAGCCCAACACAATGACAGATTAGAAAAACACTGTGTCACAGTTGCACAAACCCTTTCCAAAAAACTTAACTCCACTTGCTTTCTCTGAAACTTGGGAGGGAGGAAAAATGGTTAGGAAACACTGGGGCTAGAATTCAGTCACAGCCATGTCTTTCTTAAAAAAAAAAAAAATGTCAGTTGGAGTGCCAGTTGTATAGGGCTGTCCATTGTTCAAAAAAAAAAAAAAAGTTTTAACCCCAGGGTGGAAAAACTAACATTGTCACTAGGATATGAAGAAACCATGGTGAAGAACTAGCGACAGCGAGGCCCCACAGAATGGCCAGTGGCATCTGCTCCTAGCGCCTTTATCAGCAGCCTTGTATGTTCTATTCAAGACTCTCAGAACGATTGTTGGCATGATGTAGACAAATTGACGCAAATTAGTTTAGCACGGGCTATGCAAAGTTTAAGCTTGTTGGGAGACACACGTGGACCACATAGCAACAGCTCCCAACCCTATGCAAAAAGGTGTAGGATGCAAAGTACTAACTACCCAGACTCTCCACTTCTAGATTGAAGCAAATTTTCAAATCACGGTGGAGACTGGGGGAGGGTTTTGGGAAGGGGGGGAGGAAGTTGGCAGCAGAGGCTGGAACCCCCACACTGACCCTGAAGGCCAGTGATGGTTGAGGAAAACAACTGCTAAAAGTGCCGCTTGCAATAAAACCGACTGCCTGTTACATCATGGCCACAAATCCTCAAAGGATGGGCCCCTAAAGATTAAGGGGATTCCGCCACTTTGCTCTTTACTCTTGGTTCAAATATCTCAAGACAATTCCTTCTGGGCTGGTGTCATGCAGACCACCTAGAGGGGCCTTCTAATTGTATTTACAATAATTTAATTACAGCAGGGAGAGCTTCAGAAGACAGGGTTTACCAAGATCTGTACCATAGGTGTCCCCGGCAGAGTTTTAATCTGTTAAATCAACAGAGAAATGGTAAAAATAAAGCCACTCCAGAGTTTGGAAACCACTTCATGGACTCCCACCTCCCCTGCCTTTTTTTTAGGGGAGGTTGGGAGGGTGAAGGAGACATTTTCCTGAAGTCCACAGTTTTCCCACTTTTGTTCACATTATTTTATACTCCATACACACCTTATATTCATCTGAACACACACACACACACACACACACACAGAAACTTAGATGTTATAAATACATGACAGCCGTGTGTGGTACATGCAAGCGTGTATGCATGTGTGTGTGCATGTGTACATGTGTTTAATTAAATATATCTCTGGATAGTTATTCAAGAACTTGGCAGCAGTGGGGCTTCCAGGGAGGACACCTGGGGGGGGGGAATGGGGGGTTGGAGTAACAGGTATACTTACTTTTAACTGCATTCCTATTCTTTTTTTTTTTTTAATGTTTATTTATTTTTGAAGGAGAGACAGAGTGTGATTGGGGGAGGGGCAGAGAGAGAGGGAGACACAGAATCCGAAGCAGGCTCCTGGCTCTGAGCTGTCAGCACAGAGCCCAGTGCGGGACTCAAACCCACAAACCTCGAGATCATGACCTAACCCGATGTCAGACACTTAACGGACTAAGCCACCCAGGCACCCCACCTCATTCCTATTCTTATGTACTACTGCTTTTTTCCCCAAAAACATTTTTATACCAAACATTTAAAATAGTTTTCCAATGAATCTAGAAGGACATTTTCCCTGCAAATACACAGAAGTGAGCAATCTCAATACAATTTTGATTATTTGGTTAACTACCTACCTAGCCTTGTAGGTATCTTTCTCTTTGGGGCCTCAGCTCTCCTATTTATACAATGGAAGAAAATGGACCAGCTACTCCCGAAGGCCTCTTTCTCTCTTGTGAGATTTATTAACCAGAATCTAAAAACAGTGTGTGCTGCTACTGCCACCTAGCAATCCAACTGGGACCATGTGGGTCCAGCTTTTCTTCAGCATTTAAAAAGAGGTCTGTGGGCTATTATTCAAAACACAAAGACTTCATTGGATATGCAGACATCTTGCAGCCCCTAAGTGCTTTCTGGAGCATGAGAGAGTATAAATATATAAACAAATCCTTACACATTTAAGAAATAGTTCTCCATCAAAAAAAAACTATTAGAACTAATAAATGAATTCAGTAAAATTGTAAGATAGTACACAAAAATCTGTTGTGTTTCTGTACACTAATAACAAACTATCAGAAAAGTAAATTAGAAAACAATCTCATTTATTTGTGAATCAAAAAGAATAAAATACCTAGGAATATATTTAACCAAGGAGGTGAAAGACCTGTACACTAAAAACTATAAGACACTGGTGAAAGAAATTGAAAAAGATGTAAATAAATGAAAAGCTATTCCATGCTCATGAACTGGAAAAACTAATATTGTTAAAAATGTCCATACTACACAAAGCAATCTACAGATTCAGTGCAATCCTTATCAAAACTTCAATGGTGTTTTTCACAGAAATAGAACAAATAATCCTAAAATTTCTTAAAGAAAATTATTTTTAATGTTTATTTATATTTGAGAGAGAGAAGGGGGGAAAGGGAGAGGGAGAGAGAGAGAGAGAGAGAGAGAGATAGGATGAGTGAGGGAGGGGCTGAGAGAGAGGGAGACACAGAATCTGAAGTAGGCTCCAGGCTCTGAGCTGTCAGCACAAAGCCCAATGCAGGGGTCGAACCCACAAATCGCAAGATCATGACCTGAGCCGAAGTCAGGCACTTAACCGACTGAGCCACCTAGGTGTCCCAACAATCTTAAAATTTGTATGGAACCACAAAAGACCCAAATAGCCAAAACAATCTTGAGAAAAAAGAACAAAACTGGAGGCCTCACACTCCTTGTTTTTAAACTATACTACAAAGCTATAGTAAAGAAAACAGTATGGTATTGGCATAAAAGCAGCCACATAGATCAGTGGAACAGAATAGAGTCCAGAAATAAATCCATGCATATATAGTCAGTTAATTTACTACAAAAGAGCCAAGAATATACAATGGGGAAAGGATAGTATCTTCAATAGATGGTGTTGGGGAAAATTGGACACATGCAAAAAAATTAAATTGGATCACTATCTCACACCATACACAAAAATTAACTCAAATTGGGTTAAAGACTTGAATATAAGATCTGAAACCATAAAATCCCTAGAAGAAAACACAGGTGGTAAGCTCCTTGACCTAGGTCTTGATGATGACTTTTAAAATTTGACTCCAGGGGAATCTGGTTGGCTTAGTCCGTTAAGTGTCTGACTCTTGATTTCGGCTCAGGTCATTATCTCATGGTTTGTGAGATGAAGCCCCACAGTGGGCTCTGTGCTATTAGCATGCTGCTAACAAACACAACCTGTTTGGGATTCTCTCCCCACCCACATCTCTGCCCCTCCCCTGCTCACACTCTCTTTCTCAAAAGAAAAAAAAAACTTTTTTTAAAAAAATTAAAAAAATAAAATTTGACTCCAAAAGCAAAGGCAACAAAAGCAAGAATAAACAAGTGGGACTACATAAAACTAAAAAAATACTGTGTAGCCAAGGAAACTATCAACAAAATGAAAAGGCAACCTACTAAGTGGGAGAAAATAATTGCTAATCATATGCTTATAAGGGGCTAATATCCAAAATATATAAAGAATTCATACAACTCACAGCAAAAAACCCCAATCTGATTAAAAAATGGACAGAAGATCTGAACAGACATTCATCCAAAGAAGACATAGAGATGGCCAACATGAAAAGATACTCAACATCATTAATCATCAGGGAAATGCAAATCAAAACCACAATAAGATACCACCTCTCATCTGTTAGTATGGCTGTAATCAGGAAGACAAGAAGTAACAAGTGTTGGCAAGGATATGAAGAAAAGAGAACCCTCATGCACTGATGGTGGGAATATAGATTGGTGCACTCACTATGTGAAACAGTATAGAGGTAACTCAAAAATTAAAACCAGAACTACCATATGATTCAGCTTCTGGGTATTTATCCAAAGAAAATGAAAACACTAATTTGAAAAGATACATGCACCCCTACATTCACTGCAGCATTATTTACAATAACCCAACTCCACAGATGGATGAATGGATAAGGAAATTGTGATTTGTATACAAAGGAATATTATTCGGCCATAAAAAGGAACGAAGTCTTGCCATTTGTGACAACATGGATAGACCTCGAGGGCATTATGCTAAGTGAAGTAAGTCAGAGAAAGAACAAATACTGTATGATTTCTCTTACATGTAGAATCTAAAAAACAAAACAAAACACCAAGCTCATAGATACAGATTGGTGGTTACCAGAGGTGGAAGGTAGGAGATGGGAGAAATGGGTGAACTGTTGTTTTTTAGGTCTAAATAAACTGAATAAAACTTTTTAAAAATAATTCTGAGCCTGTTAATATTTGGCAACAATAAAACCCCATTGCAATTCAGGGGCCTCAAGGGCCTTTGGGGATGTTCCCCGCTGTTCAATGTAACAGATATTTGTTGAGTACCTGCTATGTGTGTAGACCACTGTGAAAATGTGGTGGGAAAAGGCAGGAATTTGGTTTTATGCAGTTTAGACACCATAGCCCTAATAGGATGAAGATCTTTTGGAATTATATTCCTGGTTAGCCTATGCATCTCCAACAGGTAGCATTGAACTGACACATACCAGGAACTTCATAAATTCTTGCTTTCAGTGAATGAACAAAGAAAATGAATGAATGGCCTGGATTTGAATTCATGGTTCCCAGCTTAAGAGGGTATTTTCTTTTCTGAACCTCTTTTTCCTAATTCGTAATTTGTAAAATAGAAATGATAATCCTTACCCCTGATTATGAGGATCTATTGATATAACAAAGGGTGATGCCTCTGTCAACTGGAAAACACTAAAAAAAAAAAAAAAGAAAAAAAAAAGGAGGTGGGCTATGGAAATCTCTATATTTTAAGGCTCACTAATAATTTACTTTGCATAACTAAGAAATATATTTACTCCCCAAAGTGATATTTCTTTTTTTTTTTTTAATTTTTTTTAACGTTTATTTATTTTTGAGACAGAGAGAGACAGAGCATGGACAGGGGAGGGGCAGAGAGAGAGGGAGACACAGAATCTGAAACAGGCTCCAGGCTCTGAGCTGTCAGCACAGAGCCCGACGCAGGGCTCGAACTCACAGACTGTGAGATCATGACCTGAGCCGAAGTCGGAGGCTCAACCGACCAAGCCACCCAGGTGCACCCCCAAAGTGATATTTCTATTTGAGAACTAAAAATTTTTTTCTGCTGTGTATTCTAAATTTTACTGATTAGCTTAAAGGATATTGTGGAAACATCCCAAACTCAAAGTGGAATACAGTTCTTCCCACCTCTTCTCCCAATCTCACTATTTCCTAGCAAATGAATAGGTTGTGCTCTTTATTTTTACTTCATTTCCAGATTTCCATATATACAAATTGAAGGAGATGAATTAGGTAAGTTCTAAAGTCTCTTCCTTTTAAAACAGATTGTAACAGACACAGTTGTCCCCCAAGAACACCACAGCAGGCCCAATGTTGTGGGAAAACTGTGATATGCTGCCACCTGTTGGTGATGCATTAAATTTCTTTTAATTTTTTGCCAAAGATGAAGTTTAGTATTTAAATATTATTAACTACAACCTAATGAATTCACACACATATCTACAGTATAAACTCATTACAGTGCCAAGGGAAAGAGATATCACTCCCCAAGTAATAATAATAATAGTCCACTCTTAAAAACCATCCAGTACCAAATGCTACATGTATTCGCCCACTTAAATCCTCATAGCCACCTTTATGCAGAGATTCTTTGATTATCCCCGCTTTACAGATGAGGAAAGAGACAGTCAATGGCGAATAACTTGCCCCAGGTTACAAGGGTGGTAAGTAGCAGAGACAGAGCTCAAGCCCCGTCCTTTCTGAGCCCAGGGCCCAATATTAACATATGCCCCTAGCAGGTGTATTTTATAGTATTGACTTCCTTGCTTCTGATTAGAAAAGTACTTAACATCTTTGTAGACATTTTATAAATTACAAAGAAAATGAAAATAACTTGAAATCCTATGAGTAAAATGAGATCAATGTTAACATTTTGTGTATATCTATCCAGTAATTTTTAAAGGTTATTTATTTATTTTAAAGTAATCTCTACACCCAGTGTGCAGCTAGAACTCATGACTCCAAGATTAAGAGTCACATGCTCTCCTGACTGAACCAGCCAGGTGCATCTATCTAGTAGTTTTAATGCTTCTCTTGCGTATATAGTTGTACTTTAATATATAATTTTTGTCAAAAGATCTCCTTTTACTTTTAAAAATTCATTCCTTTATCCAATTAAATTTAGCAAATGCTTACTTTGTGCCAGGGAGAGATACAATGGAGGAGATTTAAAAACAAAAACAAAAACAAAAATATGATCACCACACTTGTAAAGCTGACAGTCTTGAAGAAGGGGAAAAATAATCACAACAAAATAAATACTCCAAAGTATTCTGTTCTGAAATTATTCCGGGACAACAGGTGACAAGGAAAGCTAGTCTACACTGGGAGACTACAGAAAGCTTTCTTGAGGAGGTGATGTTTTGAAAGATCTGGACAGGGGCACCTGGGTGGCTCAGTCAGTTAAGTGTCTGACTTTATTTCAGGTCAGATCATGATCTCACAGTTTCGGGGGTTCGAGCCCTGCATTGGGCTCTGCTCTGTGTGGAGCATGATTGGGATTCTCTTTCCCTACGCTGCTCATGCTCTCTCTCTCAAAATAAATAAATAAACAATATAAAAAAAGATATGTGCAATTCATGTACTTCTTGATACTCGCCTCTTCTCCCCATATACACACATAGTCCCACAACCAACTTTCCAAGCAATTCTTGGCTTCACAGAGGGGGAAACTTTCCCTGTCCATTCTCTTCTTACTGCTCAAGTAGGCTCAGGGACAGACAATGGATAAGCTCTTCTCTAAGCAGATGAAAGAGTGGGAATAAGATATTATTCTCTTACTCTAGGCACCCCGATATTTACAAGTGATTTTGGGGGACCTCCTCTCTCTTGGCTTCAGAGAGAGGAAAGCTTCTCCCCACAAACACCGCATTTCTACTTTCACCACTGAAGGAATCTAGGATCTAGCCCCAATTGTTAGTGCCTCGCTTGGGAGAGAGCTAGAGTTTACAGTTTTCAGCTGAGGTCCTAGTGTCACTTCCTAGGTGACAGGAAAAGGCCAACTTAACAATTGCACCACTGACTCTCAATCCTAACCACACATTAAAATCACCTGAGTTTTGGTCCTCAGCCCCAGAGACTGATTTAAGTGGTCCAGGGCCAGTGCCTGGGTCTCTGGGATTTTTGTGTTTGTTTGTTTGTTTTGTTTTGTTTTAAGCTATCAGTATGCAAAGTAAGCTGACAGCTGTGTCAGTTTAGGTATTTCAATAACATTTAAAACTGTTATTGGTTTCCTTCTCCCACACTCTTAAAACTTCACGTCGTCTTCCTTTCTTGTGTCTTTCTTTCGAACTCTGTTCTTACATTTTACCCATTTTTTCCCATTCGTATTGTGTTGATGTTTCATTTCATCATAATTTCCAGCAGCTCTTTACATAGTAAGTTTATAAATAGAGCGATTAACCCCATTTGTCTATAATATAGACTGCAAATATTTTTCCATTTACTATTTATCCTTGATTATGACTTTTTTACTTGAAGAGGTTTTAGATTTTTATATAGCCATACTTATAAAATTTTAAATGGCATCTGAATTTAGATGTTAGAAAGACCTCCTTAAATACAAGATGATAAAAAAAATTTTCACTCATGTTTCCCTTTAGTACTTCTGTGAAGGAAGGATCCATTCTTCCCCCAAATGATTACCCAGTTGTCACAACACTATCTAAAAATTGGAGTTTTGCCAATCTGATAGGAAAATGAGATTTTATTATGAGTCAGGGTGATATATTTTCCAATGCCTTTGTATTTTTTTCTGTGAACGATCTATTCAATATCTCTTGTTCATTTTTCTGTATGATTCTTAATCTTTATCTTTTTTACTTGTAGAAATTATTTATATATTAAGGACAGTAGCCCTTTGTTTTTTTGTGTGTGTTTTTTTAATTAAAAAAAATTTTTTTTGTTTATTTATTTACTTTGAGAGAGAGAGAGAGTGCATACAAGCAGGGTAGGGGCAGAGAAGGACAGAATCCCAAGCAGGCTCCATGCCATCTGCACAGAACTCAACTTGGGGCTGGAACACACAAACTATGAGATCATGACTCTAGCCAAGATCAAGAGTCGGACACTTAACCAGCTGTGCCATCCAGGCACCCCAGGACATTAGCCCTTTGTGATGTAAGCTGCAAATTTTTTTCTCAGTTTGCCATTTGTATTTTTACTTACAGTGTTTTTTGTCATGCAATTTATTATGGGCTTAATTTTTTCCCCCAAATTTCCCCAAATTCTAATGTTAGGTCCTAACCCCCAGTAGCCCCAGAATGTGACTGTTTTTAGAGATAGGACCTTTTAAAAAGAGGTTATTAAGGTAAAATGAGATCATATTGATGGGCCCTAATTCAATATGACTGATGTCTTTATAAAGAGGGATGTCTTTATACAGACACCAGGGAGGAATATCCGAAGACAAAGAGAAGATGGCAATCTACAAACTAAGGAGGAAGATCTCAGAAGAAACCAACCCTGCTGACATCTGGATCTCATACCTCTAACCTGCAGAATTGTGAGAAAATAAGTTTCTGTTGTTTAAACCACCAAGTTGAACTTTGTTATGGCAGCCCTAGCAAATTAATACACCAAAGTTTTTAAAAACCTTGCCAGATGTATGTCTTTTTCTTTAGTGTGTCTAAGTTTTGAGGCATAGTTAGCAAATGTCTCGCACTCCCAACAGAGAAATTAACCCTCACTTTTTCCCTAATATTTGCATCATTTAATTTCCCCCATAACGATTTCATTTTAGAAGTTTTAGGTGTACAGAAAAGTTAAAGATAGCAGAAAGCATTCTTGTATACCCCTCACCCAGTTTACTCTGCTGTTACCATCTTATATTACCATAATATATTTGACAAAACTAAGGAACCAATGTTGATACAGTGCTATTAACTCAACTTCACACTCTGTTTGGATTTCATTAGATTCCTTCTAATGTTTCCTCTTCTGTTCCAGGATCTCATGCAGGATAACACACCACTTACTTGTTTTGTGACAGTTTCTCAGACTTTCCTTGTTTTTGATGACCTTGATTACAGAAGTACTGCTCAGGTATTATATAGAATATCCCTCCATTGGGGCTTGTCTGGTGTTTTTCTCATTGTAGATTGGAGTTTGGAGCTACTGGAAGACCACAGAAGTAGAGTGTCATTCTCATCACATCATATTAAGAGTATAGGATATCAACATGATTTATCATTGATGATGTTAACCTTGATTATCTGGCTGAAGTAGAGTTTGCAAGGTTTCTCTGCAGTAAACTTACATTTTTCCTCCCCCTTACATACCCTACTCTTTGGAAGCCAAGCACACACTCAAGTATGAAGAGGAGTTAAGCTCTTACTAGGAAAATGTCTGATGAATTTTCGGTGGCAAATGCTCTACCTGAACGTTCCACTGCCCATTACCTCTGCTGTGAGCAATATAAAACCTGGTCAACCTCTTCAACACTGGCCAGATTTAAAAATGTAAATATAAATCATTCAAATGTGGTATTTATTTGATTTTAATGGAAACTTAAATAAATTATTTTAATTAATTATATTGAATTGCTCTTTGATAGAATTTGTCTACTTTATGAAACCACATACTTAAAATCTAAGATGATGTGGATTATTGTTAGAATGTGCAACTTCAGTGGTACCTGGGTGGGTCAGTCGGTTAAGCATCTGACTTCAGCCCTGATCTCGCAGTTTGTGGGTTCAAGCCCCACAACCCACAGCTTTGTGCTAACAGCTCAGAGCCTAGAGCCTGCTTCAGATTCTGTCTCCCTCTTTCTCTGCCCCTTCCTCAATTGCACTCTCTCTAAAAAATAAACATTAAAAAATTTAAAAAAAGAATGTGCAACTTCATTGGCAAATTAATTCAAGCATTTTTCTATAATCACTATTTCCCTAAATACACTTTTGATAACAATCACATTACATAATTTAAATAAATGATTGCTCTATGTATAGAAAAATAAATGTGGTCCTCTTGAGGCTATGTCTTGGAGTATTTATCAGTAACTATTTGAAATTGTCAGTAACTGTTGTCAGGTATTGAGTTCATTAGCCAGTGTTTATTTTTATTCTTGAGCTTTTATTAGTAAACTTTTTATGAGTTAGTAGACTTTTTTGAGTTCTCCCTGATTTGTTTTGTTTTTAGCCAAATGGGTCACACAGCTCTAAAGCCTACTATTTATGGAAACTATATTTTAAAAAAATCCAGGCCAATACATATGTAAATCATGGTTGTCCTACATTGGGGTAAGTTAACTCTGCCTTGATGCAATATGTAATGTTGTTGCATCAAGTTTACTTACTGGAAACAAATCATTATCTGCTCTTCAGTGACAGGCAGTGACAGTAGCTTCATCCAGGAAAAAAACGAAAGGAAAACATCTCATTAGTTTTTATACTAATATAGTTTCAGTGATAAAGATACTTCTGAAAAAAATCAATTTCTTACAAGTGGAACTTGACTTCTAATGAGTCTATAAAGTATCTGATTTCTCTTAAAATTGTGAATTTAATTAAAATGACAAATTAAATGTTTGTGATTTTCTATACATTAAATTTTTTTTTAATGTTTATTTATTTTTGAGAAAGAGAGACAGAGTGCGAGTAAGGGAGGGCCAGAGAGAGAGGGAGACACAGAATCTGAAGTATACTTTAGGCTCTGAGCTGTCAGCACAGAGCCCGACAGGGGCTCAAACTCACAAACCGAACTGTGAGATCATGACCTGAGCTGAAGTTGGATGCTTAACTAACTGAGCCACGTAGGGGCCTTGATTCTCTATACATTTTAAATTAAAATGCCTAAAATATGAATTGAGACATATCTATTTGTTTGTATTATAAACAGTAAGCAATCTGTTTGAGATGTTAGGTTTTATCACCTGCTGTTGTATTTGTAAACAAAGACAAATGTTGCTCTAAGATGTAATTATAATTGACTGTACATGTGGTACTTGATTTTTTAAAGATATTCTTATTTCCTCTTAAAAACTTTTTAAAAATGTATTTTCATAACTTAAAAGAAAAGTTAAGTAAGCTCCCCCTTTCTTTATCTCTTTCTCTTCCCCTTCTCCCTATTCTTTTTCTTTTCCTTCTATTTATGACAATTCAGTCCGAGGCTATTAGAAGGAACTGGCAAGGTGGACTTCCATAGCAAGGTGAGGACGCAGGGTTGGGGGAAGATGTCCATATGGGTAGGAGTGGTATGGAATTTTACAGCCCATGTGGTCTTGAGAAGATGTTAGTGTAGGAGGGTGGCTGCCCCTGTAGTACAGCAGCTTAAGTGGAAGAAGAGGGCCCCAACATGGAAGATGGGGCCATACTGTTGATGAGAGATTGATTACATAGAGTGGGATTAACCAAATAAGTAAATACATTAAAGATAATGGGAACCAGGTGTCTCGTTGTCAGAGCAAGGACAAATAAATATGGAAAGGGAGAAGGCAAAAAATGAACCCTGTGGCATTAATTTCAAATCAGAGGTACTGGTGTAAACTTATGGCTATCAGTATACGGACATATAGAAATATAGATTTTATTAATATATCAGTAAGTGTGTATTTGTAAAAACTAACAGCAATGAGCCTACCTAGTGCCAGATCTTGTTTTCCACATACCATTGATAAAGTTGGAACAATTTGTAGCAGAAAAATTAGAAATTGCTCAAGAGTTATGGGGACATGTCAAAAGGACATGGAAGGGAACTTAAAAGGGGGTCCCACTAGACAAATCTAGGCCAATTTGAGCATCAAAAGGGTGACAAGTATGGGGCACAATACTTATTTACAATATTTACAATATTCCCGCACATTAAAATATTTATTAATTACAAAGGGAAGAGTAATGTTACCACATTAAACAAGTGATCAAAATGAACATGAGTAGATACCTCCTTAAACAAGTGATCAAAATGAACATTATGAGTAACGAGACAGATCAAAATCATGAGCCAAATGATTATTGGAAATGAGAAGAACACAGTCTCACTTCTACCATACTCCTGCTGTTCTGATTATCTCTTGTGAGTTAACAAAGCATCCCAAGCTCAGTGGTGGGAAACAAAACCATATTACATGTTCACAGATTCTATGGGTCAGGATTTGCATGAGGTGCAACATAGATGAATTGTCTCTGTTCTGTGATGTTTGGGGCCTCAGTTGGGGACAATACTATGACTTCTGGGATTGCCTGAAACAGCTGGAGGCTGGAATCATCTGGAGTTTTCTTTATTCAGTTTGGCACCTGGGCTGGGATGATTTGAAATCTGGGCTCAGCTGGGGCTGTCAACCAGAGCATCTCCATGTGGCTCTCCATGTGGTTTGGCTTTCACAGCCTGGTACCTGGGTTCTTGAGCATTCTGAGATTGTAGGGAGTGAGTATTGCAGGGACCTACACAGAAGCTGCAAGATTTCTTTTAACCTAGACTTGGAAGTCACTAGCATCATTTCACTTTATTCTATTAGTTATGAGAGAGTCCTTATGGCCCACCCAAGTTCAAAGGGAGAAAAATTAGACCCCACTTTTTAATGGGAGTGTGGCAAAGTCATATTGCAGAAGATCATGGGAGATGGGAGAAAGACTGGCTCAGTACAATAATTTTGCCTACACTTTCTTTCCTTGTATGTTTTGTAGGCATTGCCTCATTGTCTTCTGGTGTTGGATACTTCTATGAGAAGTCATTGCATGTTTCTGAAGAGAACCTACTTTCTTTCTCTTAAAAGTGACTTGGAAAAAAAAAAGTGACTTGATGTTTTTACCTGGGTGCTGAAATAATTCTTTATTTCTTTCTCTGGAATAATTTACATACCATAAAAATTTCCCATTTCAAGTGTATAATATAATAAATTTTAGTAAATTTACATAGTTCTGCAACCATTTCCACAATCCAGTATTAGAACATTTTCATCATCCCAAAAAGATCCCTTGTGCCCATTTGCAATCAATCCCTATTCACAATCCCCAGTCCCTGGCAACCACAGATTTGCTTTCTATATTTATAAGATTTTCCTTTTCTCTTATTCAACATAGTGTTGGAGGTCCTAGCCAGATGAATTAGAAAAGAAAAATAATAATAAAAGGCATTCAAATCAGAAAGGAAGAAGTAAAACTATTTCTATTTTCAGATAACATATTATATATAGAAAATTCTAAAAACTTCACCAAAAAGCTATTAGAACTAATAAATACAGTAAAGTTGAAGAATATAATATCAATACACAAAAATCAGTTGTGTTTCTATAACTGAATAATGAACTATCACAAAGAGAAATTAAGAAAACAATCCCATTTACAGTTGAATCACAATGACTAAAATGCCTAGGAAAAGGGGTGCCTGGCTGGCTCAGTTGGGAGAGCATACATACATCTTGATCTCAGGGTCATGAGTTAGAGCTCCACGTTGGGTGTAGAGATTACTAAGAAATTTTTTTTTTAATTTTTAAAAATTTTTAAATAAAATAAAATACCTAGGAATAAAATTAACCAAAGAGGTGAAAGACCTATACACTGGAAACTATAAGACACTGGTGAAAGAAATTGAAAAAGATGCAAATAAGTGGAAAGATATTCCACACTCATGAATTATGAGAATTAAGATTGTTTCTTGGGGGAAGAATTAATAATATTAAAATGTCCATACCACCCAAAACAATATGCAGATTCAGTGCAGTCCTTATCAAAATTCCCATGGTATTTTTCACAGAAATAGAGAACAAACAATCCTAAAATTTGTATGGAACCACAAACGACCCTGAATAGCCAAAGCAATCTTGAGAAAAAAGAAAAAAAGCTGGAGGTATCACATTTCCTGATTTCAAATTATTTTACAAAGCAATAGTAACGAAAATAATATGGTATTGGCATAAAAACAGACACATGGATCAGTGGAACAGAATAGAGCCCAGAAATAAATTCATGCATATATGTTCAATTAATTTACAACAAATGAGCCAAAAATATATAATGAGGAAAGGATGGTCTCTCAATACATGGTGCTGGGAAAACTAGACAGCCACATGCAAAAAAATGAAATTGTATCACTATCTTATACCATACACAAAAATTAACTCAAAATGGATCAAAGACTCGAATATATAAGACCTGAAAGCATAAAATTTATAGAAGAAAACACAGGAAGTAAGCTCCTAGACATTGGTCTTAGCAATGATTTATTAGATTTGACACCAGAAGTAGGGCAATAAAAGCAAAAATAAACAAGTGGGACTACAAAAAACTAAAAATCTTCTGTACAGCAAAGGAAACCACCAACAAAATGTAAAGGCAACCTATGGATTGGGAGAAAATATTTACAAATCATATGTCTGATAAGGAATTAATAATAAAAATATAAAGAATTCATACAACTCAATAGAAAAACAAACAATCTGATTTTTTAAATTGGCAGAGAATCTGAAGAGACATTTTTCCAAAAAAGGCATGTAGATGGCCAACAGGTACATGAAAAGATGCTCAACGTCACTAATTATCAGGGAAATGCAAATCAAAACTACAATGAGATAATGACCTCACACCTATTAGAATGGCTATTACCAAAAAGACAAGAACTAACAAGTGTTGCCAGAAATATGGAAAATAGGAACCCCTGGGCACTGCTGGTGGGAATATAAATTGGTGTAGCCACTATGGAAAACAGTATAGAGCTTCCTCAAAAAATTAATAGAACTACCATGTGATTCAGCAATTCCACTATGGATATTTATTAAAGAAAACAAAATCACCATCTCAAAAAGATATCTGCACCTCCATATTCAGTACAGCATTATTTACAATAGCCAAGACAAGGAAACAATCTTTGTGTCCATCAATGGATAAAGAAAATGTGGTATATATGTACAATGGAATACTATTCACCCATAAAAAAGGAAATTCTGTCATATGGAACTTGAGGGCATTATGATAAGTGAAATAAGTCACAAAGAAAAAGACAAGTATCATGATCTCACATGTGGAATCTGAAGAAAAAAAAACATAAAACAAACAAAAAGCAACTCATAGAGAACAGATTGGCGGTTGCCAGAGGTGGGGGTGGGAGGTGAGGGGCAGACAAATGGGTAAAGGTGGTCAAAAGGTACAAACTTCCAGTTATAAGATAAGTAAGTCCTGGGATGTAATGTATGGCATAGTGACTATAGCTAACAATACTGTATTGCATACTCAAAAGTTGCTGAAAACGTAGATCTTAAAAAGTTCTCCTCACAAGAAAAAAAAATGTATGTGTGGTGATGGATGTTTACTAAACTTACTGTGGTAATCATTTTACCATATATATGTATATTGAATATTATGTTGTATACCTAAAATGAATATAAAATTACATGTCAGTTATATCTCAGTTTTAAATAGGGATTTGCCTTTTCTGGAAATTTTACATCAATGAGATCATACAATACGCGGTCTTTTGTATCTGGATTCTTTTACAAGTGGAAAACATTACTGAGGAATGTTGAAGCATGTAACTAATCATATGTGTTAGATTCACTGGCAGAGGCAACCATAGGAGGTAGTGATAAAAATTATGAAAAATAGAATATGAAAGTAAGCCTGATAAATTATGAAAATCTGGACTTCACAGTAAGCCTGATAAAGAATTATGAAAAAGATGATGTCAGAGAAAGCTCAATTAACCTAACAGAAATTGAAAAACTGTTTCTGTTTATTAAAAGTGATGATGTATAACAACTGTAGCTTTAATTCTAGATAAATAGAACTAAAAACCCACTATAGCTTTGTAGTCATTTGTGTGTGACTTGTATGCATTCTGGCATTTTTTTGCTCCATAATAAAATTATCTAATTGTACATTTATGAACTGGCATGTTCCTTTAGGTCTCAATTTCTCATTTCTCCTACATCCATGGCATGTTTTTGAGGTTCATGTGTGTTGCGGCAGCTATCGGTAGTTTGCTCCTTTTTACTGCTGAACAGTACTCCATTGTATGAATATGCAGTCTAGTCTTATTATCCCTCATAGTTATTTTCTATAAAATAGCTTCAAACACTAAATTTAGTGAATACAGAATTATTGACCCTAGGGGAAATGCAGGGTTCCTGCAACATGTCATTTCATCAACTAATAATATATAACCATGGTTTGCGTTTCTGTTTAAAGACACCATATTTAATATATATTGTTGATTCATTAACATTGAACTCATGGCAAACAAGCACTGTAACTCATGCCTGAATGAAGCTTATCTAACAAATGTATTTTTTCCACAAGGTACATCACAATCTTTTTGTGCTTGGGAATCATCAACAAAAAGCACAAAAAAATGTGAAAAATGGGGCACTAAATAGACTGTAAAAGAACAATTGTGTACAGGAAGAGAGTTGAAACAAGGAGGCAGAGGTTCCCTTTCCTGATCTCAGCTGGGAACGCATTTGTTGGGTGACTCAAATTTTCTGCAGCTCTGCACATGTGCATATCCAAGAATGGCCGGGAAACTCCTGTTGATTTTGGGGTTACAAAGAAGTTTTAGCAAGTACCAAATTTGCAAATGAAGAATCCATGAATAATAAGAATTGACCACTATATTTTGTTGATCTATTCACCAGTTGATGAACAGTTGATTATTTCTACATTTAGGCTATTATGAATAATGTTGCTATGAACACTTGCGTACAAGTCTTTGTGAAAATATTTGCTTTTATTTCTCTTGGACGAATACCTAGAAGTTGAATTGCTAGGTCATATGGTACATTTGTTTACCTTTTTTAAGAGACTGCCAAACTGTTTTCCAAAGTGGTTGCACCATTTTATACCCCCACCAGCAATGTCTGAGGGTTCCAGTTTCTTTATAGCTATAGCAAAATAGCCATAGGTTATAGCTTATCTTTTGATTATAGACATTTTAGCGTGTGTGAAGTGGTATCTCATTATAGGTTTGATTTACATTTCCCTAATGACCAATGATTTTGTGCATCTTTTCATGTACTTATTAGTCATTCATATATATTTTGTGGTGAAATGCTGATTAAAATATTTTGCTTATTTTTAAATTGGGGCATTTTTATTTTTGTTATTAAAGTTATTAAGATATTTCTATATTCTGGTTACAAGTCCTATATCAGATGTATGATTTACAAATATTTTCTCTGGTTTGTCTTTTTATTTCAGTGGTGTTTCATGAAGTGCAAAAGTTTTAACTTTTGATTAAGTCTAGTTTATCAATTTTATCTTTTCTGGAAGTGATTTTGGTGTTATATCTAAGTGATTTTGGTATTGTACTTTATCTAACCCAAGATCGTAAGGATCTTATGTTTTCTTCTAGAAATTACATTTTTTATCTTTTAAACTCCAATGACTTTATTGAGCAAATTTGCTCTAAATAATTATGTATCAGTCAAAATGGAGATTTTAATTTTTTTCAGAAAAAAAATATTTTAAAATTTTGCTTATAAATATTTGTATGTTCCAATGTTTTGCTTTTCTTCTTAGGGGCTAATTAAGTATGTTACCTGTCTTCTATTATCTGCCATTTGCTCCATAGTCTTTTGTATATCTTTCTTTTATTCTGTTTCATCTGTTCTTTTTTCACTTCTAATCTCTGTACCCCTTACTTGGGCTTTCAGTCATGCTTAGTCTTCCTTGTGCTTCTTATAATTTAGTCTTTATTTTTTGTAATTTTTTTTCTCTTGTTTCTTCTTTGATTATCTATCTATCTATCTATCTATCTACCTACTTATTTATTGGGTCGGGCAGAGAGAAAGGGAGAGGCAGAATCCTAAGTAGGCTCCATACTGTTAGTGCAGAGTCCAACATGGGGCTGGAACCCAAGAACTGTGAGATCATGACCTGAGCCAAAATTCAAGAGTCAGATGCTTAATCAACTGACCCACCCAGGCACCCCTGATACCTATCACTTAATGCTTCACCCCCTCCTATCATCTAGCTATCACCTCCTGTTATCTGGCCATTTCTTTCCTGAGCTCTTCTACTTTTGCTGTGTGTTTTCCCTTCTTATATTCAATTAAAGCATTGAGTTTCTGAATATTCATGTGGAGATGTTGGGTAATCATTTTCTTTTGCTTTGGATCAACATTTTTCTGTTAAGTCTGTCTTCAAGGGAATTTTGCTGCTCTTTTTCATCATTTTCTTACAGTATCATTGTAAGAATGTCTTTTTTTAAAATTGTATTTGAATTATTAGTTATATACTTCTAAGGAGGTTAGAGGAGGGTAACTTCTAGGTTTTTCACCACAAAATAGGTTTGTCACAAAAAACCTTCCTCATAAAGTAACATTAGAGCAGACCTGAAGGAAGTGAGGTGGAAGCCAGAAATCCCAAGCATTCTAGGAGAGAGAATAGCAAGTATGAAGTCCCTGAGGGAGAATAATACTTAACATGTTTAGAAAATAGGGGGTGCCAATCTGGCTGGAGTAGAGTGTTTGAGGAGGCAAGAATAGAAGATAAAGTCAAGGTGCAGGATAGGGGGAAAGGATACATACAGTTCCCACAAGGCCTTTGAAGGAACTGAAAGGATTTTGGCATTTACTCTGAATAAGAAGGGAAGTCATTGGAAGATTTTGAGTGAGGAGCTGACATGATCTGATTGAAATCTGAAAAGGGTAACTCTGAATACTTTGTTAAGAAATGACTATATGGGTGCAAGGGTGAGAATAAGGAGACTAGTTAGGAGGCTACTGCAATAATTCAGGAGACAAATGATGGAGATCTGGACTACAGTGGTAGCAATGGAAATGGTGAGAAATGATGGGACTCAGAATACATTTTGAAGGTAGAGATAACAATTTCCCCAAAGACTGGATATGAGCTATGAACAAAAGTGAGCACTCAAGATGACTCCAAGGTTTTTGAACTGAACAACTAGAAGGATGCAGTTGTCACCAACGAAGTTGGAAAAGACTGATGGAAGATGAGGTTTGAGAGGCAAGTTCAGGAATTAGGGTTTGGACATTAACTTTGAAATTCCTGTTATACATCTTCACTGGGGACTTCTAGCAGACAATTGCTTGTACGTACAAGCCTGGAGTTCAAGGAAGAAGTATGGACTAGAGATATTAATTTAGGAGTAATCGGCATTTATATAATATTTAAAGCCATAATACCAGAACTAGATGAGTAATTGAAGTGACTCAATCTAGGGGGTCACTTTTGATTAAGATATCTGAAACTTGAGCCCTGGGACTCAATGTTTAGAAGTCAGAATGAGAAGGCACTAAAACACAAGATTCATCTGGAGCCCGAAACACCAGTGAAGACCTAGTAGCGAGCCTAAGAACCCACTCACAGATCAGCCAACTCTTCTACATTGCCATGAGGTCGTGTACAACAAACAGCCTCTTGGGAAGCAGAATAGTGGGGAAGGTCACCCTGAAAGACTAAGAATTTATCACTAAAGAAGCTAAATCAACCCTTTCTATGGAAAGAGACTGATTTACATATAATAACTGGCAATTTGTGATTTTTTTTGCCTGCCATTAAAGGGTATCAAAGCATCAAGGCAAGTTATAGGAATGGAGTGCTATATGTTTTACATATTTGGCTATAGTATGAAAAATTTAAATTCTGCTATATTGATTAACAATTCAACCAAAGACATCTATGTTCCTCAGCCCTTCAAAAGTTCTGACAGCCCCAGTAGATCCAATTTACTCCCAGGCCTCAATATCCTGAAGGGAGAAGATGTTGTGCCTTCAACTGTCCACCACAATACAAATGGCTACTATATACTGAGTACTTACTTTGTAGGTGAGCAGTTTAATACATTGCTACTTGATCATTATAATCTTAGGAGATGAGGACTATCAGTCTACATTTTAGAGATTAGGTAAAAGAAGCCCAGGCAAGTAACCTGACCAAAGTGGTAGAATCACGATTAAAATCCAAGTCTAATTACAGTACCTGGACTTTGATTCACCGTATCATACTGCCTAGTCACATCACCTTGAAACTTATGTTTAATCTACTCAAGGCTCCAGGAATCTTGAGGGAAGTGGGGAGGGGCATAATTAAGGCAACCCAACAGAGACCAACTGAGCCAAGGGGGTTGGGAGTCATATCTTTTATAAGCGTAGAGGCACTGACAGATATATCTTGCTCAAATTTTGTCACTTCTATAATCCATCTTCCTAAGAAGCAATGGGCTGTGGGACTAGTGGTCTATTTTGGGACTATTAACTAGCACAGAGGCTCTGAAAAGCTAATTAATCTCTTGGCAAATAAATGACTAGACCCCATGTAAGGATGTGCCCTCAAAGCAAGGAAAGAAAGTAGGTCAAGGAGTCAGATAACAAATTTTAGCTTGGCAGTTTTAGATCTAGGGAGAGATTAATGTTGGCTCCTTCACACTTTGGTGAAAGATTTGTGGTTACTTCCCTCAAATTCTATGTGCATATACATGACAGATTTCAAAAGCTGCCCTAAAACAGGGTTTCCCCCTCCTGGCACTCATTTGCCTTTGCATATTGTTTGATATTACTATTTCATGTTAGGAGAAACCCATCTTCCCTGGTTACAGAGGACTTGATTTAAGATGCTAGATATCCTCAGATTTTTCCTCACCTACAAAAGAGGGACCATACACTTTATAATGCATACAGTATTGCCTAAATCATAGGTGGAAAGTTGTTCCCAAACACAGGCCAAACTGAGAGGCTCTCTTACTGTAGTTCACACAAATCCTAGACAAACCATACTGTGTTCTGGGGTCACATGTAAAATGTTAACTCCGTAAATCTCCCTTCTCATGGTAAACATACATGCTCTTTCAACCTGACTATTGCAGATGACAACAAAGACCCATGGTTCAACTTTGGATTGCTTTACTGTGTTTTTGTTTGTTTGTTTGTTTTTAAGCTCCACCTTGCCCATCTTCACCAATTGCCATTTAACTCTTTACCATTGAAAAAACTTTTGCCAGGTGAATTCTGCTAGCATTTTGGGTGCTTGCTCCAAGGTGAAGTATTTCAATACTAGTTCACTTCATGGGTCTAACATCCATACTGGATGTGGGTGGAAAATAGTAATCATTCCACTCTGCCTATTTATAAGTATCCAGCTCAAGCCCTTATAAAAGTAGGCACTTAATATCTTATTAAATATAAATATATTTATATTAAATATAAATAAAATCTTATTAAAGATAGCTTCCTCCCCCTTCCTATCCTAGAAACTTTCTGCAGGCCATATCCATACCTATCTTTTCTGCATTTGTTTAGTCCTCATTTTCTGACCCTCATTTTGGCATTTATTTGTATTATTTTTTAATGTTTCATAAATGCTTAATGTTCCTACTATGTCTTGCCTTAAGAGTGTAAATTACATAGGGATAAGATTTATGTCACCTGTCCTCTAGTGTTAGACACATGATGGTATGTAAGAAATGCCCAATGTTTTGGTAGATTCTGGCTACAAGAGACAAAGGCTACAGTTCCAAGTAATCAGAGAGACTATCAAAAGAGAAACCAAAGCCAAACAGCCCATAGGAAGAGCAGGGCCTGAAGCAGAATCAGGCTTTGGATACTTAGCATTCTACCACTTTACAGGGTAGAACCAGGAGTAGAAACCAGATTCAAACTGAAACACTTAGGTTATTTTTCATGGGTATATAGACTTAAGTTCCAATAATTCTAGTAGGTAAGCTAGTTTGAAGCTAATCTGGTAAGGGGTATGGAAAGATAATGAGAGTGGAAATGAGAGAGAATTCTTAAAAAAAAAAAAAGGCTAGAAATGAGAGTGAAAAAAACAGTGAATAGCTTCCTCAACCATAGAGAGCCTACCAGTTCATGGTTATAGACCCTCATGAGGTCTGGTTATTCTTACTGGCCTTGCCTTCCATGAGCTGTCTATACAGTTATCTTCCCAATTCTACATCCTCTTTTTTTTTTTTTTTGGACTCTAGCTTAAGTGGGTTTCTCTTTCTCATAACAAAATGATCCCTTTCCAGAAACCAATTTCCTATGATAAAATGGTTCCTCACTAAGATTACAATACAGCAATAATCTATTAAAGCACCCACATTATTTAAACCTTACCACAAATTTTATTAACATTGGTTGTTTACTTTTCAATAATTGATGTCACTCCTTTTTGGAACTATTGGGAAGAGAGAACATAATTTATATGTACAAATTGTAGCCTGTGCTGTCTCTTCTGACCATGGAGGGATTAGGGGAGAGATTGCAAAAAATGCAGACTACACTGGGCTTGGGAACATTCTAAGTCATAGAGAGACAAACCTTCAGTGGCTGGAAGAGGAAAAGATCAAATTTGGCAACTGACAAAAGAAATAAGAGAGAATCTATAAACAATATAGACTCTCTGTCCCAGGTCTAGGGTAGCAGACTTGGAGAGAATTGCAGAACTGAAAACAGAACTGGCAAATGTCAAGAAGGAACTTGAATTCAGGGCTAAAAAATGGGATGGAGATTCTTCTTTACAGTTCACTATAGCTGAGCAGGAAGAAGAGATGCTAGGGGAAATTTGATGATGTGGAGTTTCTAACTAGGAATACATAAATTAAAGATGACTTTATGAAAGATATGAAAGTACAACTGGTTGACTCCAAGGACCTACCAGATATGAAATGCTTGACTCCCAAATTTTTCTCCTTCAGGAAAAAGTTTCTTGACTTATGGATTCTGCCAAAGAATTCTTGTCAAGAAACTTCAGGAAAACAAAGACAACAGTTGCTACTGATATTGGAAGAGTTGGTAGATAAACTAACCTGGCTCACTAAGACCCTTTAAACAGACAGCTCTATGGCAGTCTGATAAAGTTTCATACTCACCCAGGGAATTATAAGTGAGGCTGAATTCTACAAGTGAAACTGGAAGGTTTCCAGGTACTGTGCGGTCTTCTGCAAGTGCCTCTTTGAAGAAGCCTGGAGCACTTAAAGCAGGATGAAGACTCTGGCCACTACTGTCACTGTAGAAATGGAAAATGAGAAAGCCCATCAAAAAGAGGCCTTCTGAGCTCAATTGGGTGAGGTCCAGGATGGGCCATTAGCATAAACTATGAAATTAATCTCAAATTAATCCACCTGTATCTCTGCTAGATCTTTACATCATATAATAGAGTTTACAAAAGTCTTAGCACATTTTAAATCATTCTTAAACTAGATATCTACCTGAAAGAAATGAAAACATGTTTACACAAAAACCTGGACATACATTTTATAATATCCAAAAACTGGAAACAATATAGGTGCCTTTTAATTGGTGAATGGGTAAGCAAATATTCTCAACTTCACTCCCCTTCCCTAGGTCCAGAGGAGAGCAGTCACTTATGATCCTAAAGGGTAGTACTTCATGGCATTCCCACTTCATGGGCAGCCCTTTAGTAACACAACCTAGGTTCAAAGATGCTCAATTTGCTTCTGTGTTTTTTGCCTACTTGCTCACAACACTTGACCAGTGTTGGCTACTTTCTGCTCTCAAAAGCCTTTACCTCTACAGTACAGCATTAGGAACCTCATTTGTGCAATAAATATGTTCCTGCAAAGCTATAAATCAAAGGTTTTGAAATACAATTATATTTTCCCAAAGTTCTTAGTTTCAGAGATGTTTTGTCTTAGTGATTGATCATTAGTTGGCAATAACTTTCCAGTTTTAAGTTATCCACTATAAACCAAGTAGTTCCTCATTTGTACGAAAACATTACAATGTACTCTGAACTTACTCTACAAGAAAGAAAGTACAAGTTCTTTCAAAATGTGGATTACACACTAATGAGTTATCATTTTTTTTAAGATTTAGAATTTAATTATCAGGCAACCTACAGTTACTGTCTTCATATTCATGGTGCCCTTTGGCCCTACCTCATCTCAACTTTTTTTTCCCATTTCAAAAGACATCTTTTGAAAATCAGGCTTATTGAGATATAATTTACACACAATAAAATTGCTATTATTAGTGTATAGCTCTATGAATTTTGAAAGATGCAACATGAAGCCCACACAACACTCAAGATAAAGAACAGTTCCATCATCCCCAAAAGCCCCTTGAGCCTCTTTGTAGTCAATACTTCCCAACTCCCAAGCAACCACTGATCTATTATAGTTTTGGCTTTTATGGAATGTCATATAAATGGAAGATCAGTATGTAGATTTTTGAATTTGCATCTATCACTTAGAATAATACATTTGAGATTAATTTATGTTGTTGTATCAGTGGTTTGTTCCTTTCATGGATAAGCAGATTCCATGGTATGTGTATGTACGTATGTATATGTATGTATATATATGTATATGTGTGTGTGTGTGTATATCACTATTTGTTCATCCATGTACCAATTAAAAGGTAGTTTCTAGTCTTTGTCTATTATAAAATGTGTGTCCAGGTTTTTGTGTAAGCATGTTTTCATTTCTCTTGGGTAAATATCTAGGAATGGGATTGCTAGGTCATATGGTAATCTTATGTTTAACTTTACAAGAAAATGCCAAACTGTTTATTCAAGTGTCTATCTATTATTCTGCAGTCCCACCAACAATGTCTGGGAGTTCTAATTGCTACACATCTTCAGCAACACTTGGAATTATTTTTATTTTGACCAAGCAGTGACATTTCATTGTGGTTTTGATTTGCATTTCCCTAATGACTAATGATGTTGAGTATCATTTCTTGTGTCATCCATATATGTCCAACAGTGATTGTTCAACTATGCCAATGTTTTAAAAACTGGTTTACTTTTTATTGAGTTCTAGGAGTTCTTCATATATTCTGGATACAGTCACTTATAAGATATGTGTTTTGCAAACATTCTCAGTCTGTTACTTTTTACTTTCTAAACATCATAGTACAAAGATCAGAGTTTTTATAAATTAAATTTTTAATGGATTATGCTTTGAGTGTTGTAGCTAAGAAATTTTTTGCCTGACCCAGGATCACAAAGATTTTGTCTTCTTCTAAAAGTTTTATAATTTTACATTTAGATTTATGATCTATTTTGAATTATTTTGTATATGGTGCAAGGTATAAGTTGACAGGTTGAAGTTCTCTTTTTTTCTTGAAAAATAATGTCCAATTATTCCAGCATTTTGTTCTTTTCACTATCTTTTGGTAAGTTTGCATTTAGCAGACAACTCTCTATATAATATACAGAAAGGAAGGAAATCCTCTAGCTTTGGTGTCACAATCCTATGGCAGGAGATGGGAGGACAGTTCCCACTTTCTTTGGCATGAAATGCATAAGTAATGAGCTTTCTGCTCAATAGATATGCATAGTATAGGACAGTCCATAAAGAACTGTCAATACTCTGTAGCCAGAGATCACCAGGAACTCACCAGTGGTTGAATCAGTTGAGCTTATTATTCATCCCAGCAAGGGAAAGCACAAAATGGGGAACAGTGAGGCATCTCAGTAAGAGGGTAATAGAAAGGACTTACATTAAGGTTTGGGTTTGTGTTAGGTGATTTGGGGGACTTTGCTTTAAATTGGATGCTGTGAAGAAGCAGGGGTAATTCTATGATTGGGTATCTTAATAAATCTTATGTAGAAAGAGGGAAGGTTAGCACAAGGCTAAAGCTGTCACTGGTAAAGAAGTAACAGCCACTCACATTAGTTTGATATCTTCAGTTTTTGTATTCCATTTGGTGGTGTGGATAAAGTTCATGTTTTTGTCTGTGTTCAGACATGGTTATGGAGTAGTCTTATTTTTGTCCTGATCCATCATGATCATGGGAGTAGCCTTTTCTGATGTTGATGTTCTCTGAAACTGTTCCACAGGATATATCAAGGAAGGCTTACCTATGGCAGGCCAGCTCCCAGCAACGCTAAGACCTGGCTGATAGCACCAGGTCAGCCACTTAATATCAAAGACTGGTCAAAGTTGTTGAGAACTTAGGCCATAGATTCAGACAAAAAACAAAACAAAACAAAACAAAAAAAACCCACGTTTGATCTGCTCTTTATTGGCTGTGGGCCCTTGGGTAAATTAGCTAACTTCTTTATGGCTCCGTTTCCTCATATGAATATAAGAATAATCACAGTGCTTGATTGCCTTATTGGACTGTTAGGAAAGATGAGATATGACAAGAAAAACTTGTCAAACAAATCTTGGTTATTATTATTGTATCACAGAAAAGGTTAAGAAGGCTACTGGAACACAAAAAGGAAAACCAAGAATAGTCCAGGTAATTGTGCCAGAAAGTCAAAGAGCAGTAAGAAAGTGAGACTAGAGAAGCAAAATAATTTACATTGGATGACAATCTATAAAAAGCTATAAACTGTCCAGCTCATTTCAAAATGCCAGGATAATACATTAATAAAAACATTCATAAAAGCATTAAAAAAACAAAAACATTCATAAAAACAAGGAATATAGGAAAATATGTAGATCTTATACCAAATGATTTGCCATTTAAATGAGTTCATATAGAAACACTGAGTGGTTGATAACAATGAAACCTATTATGTGCATATAGTAGGAGATAGATTCATGTGATGGATAGAAAGTTGGATTGGGATCCCTTTCAACTTCAATGCTTATAAATAATTTACTTCTTCCTTTCATATTTCTGATGTACAGCTTGCTCCTTACTGGCCCTTACTTTTTGAACACCACATCTTGGTAAGCATGCAATGTCACATCTAATTTGTAGTTTTTCAGTAATGCAGAAGGCTCTCTGTATGTAACCAACTAGAGGAAAACTTAACCATTTAAGAGACTGGATAATTGATATAGGCTGCATTAAGAATTTGTTTCATTAAAAGTTATTGCCTGAAGGCTCTAAGGATTCATCATCTTAAGACATACAATCTTTCAAAATAACATGTGGAAATAGTTTCATTTTACTAATCTGAGAGTGGGATTTCATAGAATGGGAATCAAGATCTGAATGGATTCAGTCTATAAAATGAAGAGGGCCGGACTTTCTTGAGGCTCCTTTCTGCTGCACCAAGGCACCCCAAACCAAGATAGCATCCTTCTATAAAAGCCATTCTAACAAGATAATCTTTATTTTCATTTTAGAGCTAGGGGTGGGTGGGCACGGAGTGGTGCTATTCATTTTTACAGGTTTGAAAACTGAGGAAATAAGAAATGATTAGTGTCAGCCTTACAAGAAATACACAACTACCTATACTGGCCGTTTTATAAGGTTCTGTCATCTCACAACCTCCCAAAGAGCTCCCCTACATCTTGGTTGGCTTATGAGACGGTTTTAAACCACTGATGTGGCTTATGGCTTTAATAACTCTAAAAATGTACAATCTCCCAGGAGATTGTTTTTATTAATCGGTTTTATTAATCATTTATACTTGAATAATGATTAAATTCTCTTGCAGAGAGAAAGAAGTCAAGGGAAGAACAGTGTAAGTGTGCAATTCGTAATTCTGCCTAGCTTTCACTCTGGAAAAGTCAGGTGTTAAGGACTGAGGTTTCTGTGACAGTAAGAAAATAGAGTAGGTATCCAACTCTTCACATGTTGGGTAAACACCACAATCCACAGAGCTTGCTAATCGTCCAAATCGTATTTTAAAGTGAAATTATTATTTAATTTCCCCTTTTAAGTTCTGGAAAACTAAAATATCTTGACAGTCTCAGAACAATGGTCTAAGTGGATGTGATTCTATGCTTTGATAAATCAATAGGTAGGCTGAAACCACAAACTATATGCAGTCTGCTACATTTATGACCTGGATCAAAGTCATCTTCTTCCAGGATTCTTTCCTTGGTTCGAGTGTCCTTTTCTGAGCCTGGTCAACGGTTACTATTCAGTTGCATCACTCGGATTGCTTTGCATTCGGGGCGGGGCGGGGAAGGAAAAGCCAACACAAACACTGGGTGAGGTTATTTGCGGGTTGCTTCGCGTGTGTTTTGTCTCGCTGACTAGACTCAGGGAGGATCTCACACTTGTATAGGAATTCACATTTTGTAAGGCCCTCTCCCGCCCACCATCTCTTTGCAGTGTCTCAAAAAACCTACGATGGACTTAACTGTCATCTTCACTTGAAGGTGTAAGGAGAAGGGCGAAGAAAGGTGAATGGAGACCATTTGCCCAGGCCAGTGAGCGGCCTTTGCGCCACTATCCCTTTTGGTCGCCGCAACACCTGTGACGTGCATCCTACGACCCCTAGTCTGGAGCGAGGTGGGACGCCTCCCTCGCAAGTCCTCCTCGAGCCACACGCTTCTCCACACCTTCCAGAACGGCAGGCAGGCAGGCAGGGCTTCCGCCGAGGCGGGGAGGCTAGGAGAGGAACCCCGCTAGTCGGCAGGAGGCGAGGGAGCCGCGCGAAACCCGGTTTCCAACTTCACCGCTCACCACCAAACGCCCGCTCTCCCCATTCAATTTCGAGTGCCCGGCCAGCCCTCAGCACTGCAGCAAGCCGGGCGACGGCCACGAACCACAGCGGCTCTCACGGCCCACAAACTCAATTCCGGGGCAGAGAGCTTTCTAATAATAACAACAGTGATAAGTGAGCAACGCCCTTCTCGTCACCCCTGTCACCTGGACAGTGAGGGCGCGCCGAGAGCCCCACAGGCAAGGGCTGACAGAAGGCCCAGTTCGTCAATCTAAGGAGGGGAAGCAGGGAAGGGAGGAAGGTTGAGGCCCCTGGGCCAGAAAGGGGCAGAGAAATTAGCGACTGTCCCACCGTCCCTAGTGCAAAGGTTCTGAATTCCGACCGACCGTTACTCGTGGCGGAACGAAAGCTTCGCGAAACCGCTGGGCGAGCACTTAGGGTTTGAGGACAGCCGACGGCGCGTTCCCTGGGCTCCGCGCCCCTCGCCCGATCTGATTGGACGCCGGAGGAAAGGGGGCGGGAGGCCCCAGGGCAAGGCGCGCGCGCAGGCGGGCCAGGGGTTCCAGCGGAGGCACCCATGGGGCCAAGGGGCGGGAGCAGGGAGCGGGGGCGTCGCGCGTGCGCGCGTTCTGAGGCGGGGGGCTGGGGGCTGCTGGGAGGGCAGGGCAGTTCGAGAAACGGGTGGGTGTGTGCCGGGTGGGCGCGGGCGGGGCCTGGGGTGCGCGTGCGCGTCGGCGCCCGAGCCGCGGGAGGAGGCGGGAGCTGAGGAGGCGGTGCAGGGGGCGGGTCGCGTCCGGCGCCACGTCCGCAGCCGGAGGCCGCTACTGCCGCCGTTGCCAACGGAGTCTTCTGGCTCCGAAGCTTGAGGAGACGCCTCTGGAGCCCGCAGTTGCCCGAGGCTGTGCCAGCCGCTCAAGCAACCGCAGCCGTCCTCGGTGCTGCCCGCTTCCTCCGCCCAGTCCCGGCTCCAGACGCCGACCCTCGACCCCGGAGGTGTGTAAGCGGGGCTGCGAGGGCGGGGGGCGCCGTCCCGGCTTCCTGTCCTACTCTCTGTCGCCTTCTTCCGTTAGCTGTTCTGCACCTCACCGTCTCGGGCCTGGCTTCCCCGAGCCGAGCCTTTTGGGGGGGACTGAGCGGGAAAGGGGGAGGGGCGGGACGATGTTGGGGGCGGACGGAGATTCGCTGGCGGGGTTATTCTTCTTTACGACTCCCCGGCTCCCCAGCGGTGGTTTGTGACTGGGGACTTCTTTTGGAAGCCGCCGCTTCACTTCTTAGCTCTTTGGGTGTTAGGCTGGGAAAATGTGGGTGGGAGGGCGTCAGCAGCCTGGGAGAGGAGAGAGATGCGACAGGGGGGCTGTGTGCTGGGCTTCCCCGCCACACTACCTCCTGACCTGTTGATAAACCACTCTCCTGGGTTCAGGCACACAAGCCTTGGTCCCCAGTGCTCTTCCTGGGTAGAAAGGCTCTACCCTCACGCCTAACCTAAGGCTGAAAGTGTGGAATGGAGAGAGGCGCTGACGGCGCCAGGGGTGATGGGGGACCGCTGGTGCACCCGTTGGTGCCATCATTGCCTCCCAGGTCTAAATAAAAGCCGTGCCTGCTGTGCACACGCAGCTTCGAGACTAGTCCCCAAGCTCCCACTTGCAGTCATATCCCAGCTTAAATAGATCCCCTTTAATGTGTAAGAAGACAAATTCTGGAACCTTATGGGAGTGGGGGTGTGCTGGGTGTACAACGTGGAGCGGAGGGAGGAGGTGCTGAGCTTAGTCCTAGTCACGGCTTCTCCAGGGTCATTTTCTGCCTCTCCTGCCACGTCACTCCCTCTGCTAAAGGGAAGAAAAAAAAAAAAAAAAAAAAAAAAAAAAAAAGACTTGCTAGTGCCTAAAGAGATCAGTGGGGGGAGAAGGGACTGCTGGGAAAGGTTTACAAACACCTAAAGAGGAGAGTTCTTATTTTATTATGTCTTTGTGAACCCTTGTGCTAATTCCAAGTGAAAATACTTTATTTTGCTGCCTGTGATTATTTGCTACCCGTGATGATTTGCTGTAATGTGATTGTTTAACCTTTAGGGCATCCATTGGTGTGGGTGCTCTAGGAGCTCCCGGGAATATTGATATCACATCAACAGGTCTGTTTACATGTATGTGGCCATGCCTGCTTTTTTAAAGAAAAGGAAGTAATCTTTAATAAACCTATATTCACTGTTTTGACTTTTTCCCTCACTTTCATTTCTTCAGTCTGTGTCCTGGCAGATGTGCCAGAAACCAAGTTTAATAAAAATGTGTCCCTATGTGGAGAATATCATTAGAAAAGTTTAAGTTGTGTGTGGGTGTGTGGGTGTGTTTTACTTAAGGAAAATCTTCACCTGTCTTTGTTTCAGTCATTGAGTATTTGCTGTTTTGCTACTTCCTGAAGCTATCTCCGTGGATTACATAGAAATACCTTCAGAGTAGGGCCTTCACATGCTTGTTCTGGTTGAAACCTCAGTGCCCAACACAGTGTCTGACATGGTAGGGACACAAATACATGTTGAACTAATGAGGTATAATTTAGTGCAGATTACGAGGGTACTGGTTATCTGGCTTGATAGCATATTGTGTAATTCTGCTTTACTGTTTCATTTCAAGACAACGCTTAAAAAGTTGCCATCTTGATACTCTTGGTTGTTACTTGTCACTAAGGGGGTCACTTAAAAGTTTTACTGACAGATTACTTTTCCTCCCTGCCAGATTCAATGCATTTCTTGTAGCCTGTTTGCTGTTGATCTAATGGGCGGGGGCCATGTTTAAAAGCAGCCTGTTCAGGGTAGTTGGTTAACCAGAGAAGCCTAAACACAATAAGCTGGTGTTTTAATATACGATGCTTATTGGTATATGTGTGTTAAAGCCCTGTATAAATATATTTTGAAACTCCTTGTAGTTATTTGGCAAAGAGGCTAAAAGCAGGGGGTTGGGGATGTGGCAAAGTTCCTATATATAGAATGTGTAGAAGAATTTAGCTAATTCATTTATAGTCTTTTTCTTATAGGGAATTGGCACTTACTATTTAATAACAAGCTTTTGAAGTGGCTTTGAAGGTAAACTGTTTTGTACTGTATCTTGTAGTTAGGATTTATATAATGTGTTAGGGCTATGTAACTTCCTTTGGCACAGAGAAGGGTGTTCAGCCATGGGCAAATTTGTGTACTGTTTTCAGACTTTTTCACTATTAATGAAAACGTTATGTATAAAATGTCATAGATATCCACAAACAACCCTGATTCATCTGTTTTCCTTAAAAAAAAAAAGTTCCTACGGAGGCATTTGTTTACTTATTTCTATTATTGGAAGAAAAATTACCCTCTAGGGAATAGTGTTGTTATTAATCCTTGCTGAATGTATTTGCCAGCTGCTATGTCTATGATACTGTTGTACTGGACAAGAATTGTTTCTCCTTGGCCTAAAATGCCTAAATTAACTACTGATGAATTGCAGTATACAGCAAAGAAGCCTTTCACATTTTACAATTTCTTAAAAACATACACTTATAACCAGTTTTAGTTGGTACTCTGAGTTTGTCCAAATGGTAAAATTAATTTATGTCCAGAGAATAAATTCAATTATTTGTCCTGATCTAAAGGCAGTTTTCTGTTTTTATTGTCTTAGAAAAGTACTTTTTACATAGAAAATTATGTGCATTATGAGTTCTTAGAGAGCAGATAATTTTTTGGTTTTTGCATGAAACTAAATTGATAAGTCTTGGAAAAACTGGGTAAACTTGTTTAGAGAAGTCCTGTGTGTGCTCAGTCACACCAAAATCTTAGTGCCTAACAGTATGCCTGGCACATAGTAGGGGTCCAAGTATATGTTGAACTAATGACTCAATAAGTTTAGGGCAGATGGTTTGCATAGAATTTCATAATTTTCTTTAAGGGTAATATTTAAATGGTCATTTTTAAAGAAAGTGTTTATTTATTTTGAAGGAGAGAGAGGCAGAGAGGGGGAAGAGAGAGAGAATCCCAATCAGGCTGCACACTGCCAGGACAGAGCCTGACACAGGGCTTGATCTCATGAACTGTGAGATCATGACCTGAGCCGAAACCAAGAGTCAGACTCTTAACAGACCCAGGCACCCCACATGGTCGTTTTGACACTTTTCCTGTCAGTTGTTACCTGTCTCCATGTGTATACTTTTTTAAAATTTTAATTAAAAAAAATTTTTTTTATTGTTGAGAGAGTGTGTGTGTGCGCGCGCATGCGTGCGCACGCGGGAGGGGGCAGAGAGAGAGGGAGACACAGAATCTGAAGCAGGCTCCAGATTCTGAGCTGTCAGCACAGAGCCCGACTTGGGGCTCGAACTCACAAGCTGTGAGATCATGATCTGAGCCGAAGTCAGACACTTAATGGACTGAGCCACCCAGACACCCCTTAATTTTTTATTTTAGAGAGAGACAGAGGGAGTGGGGTAGAGGGGCAGAGGGGGAGAGGGGGAGAGGAAAAGAATCTTAATCCACACTCAGTGAGGAGCCTAACCCAGGGATCGATCCCAGGGACCCTGAGATCATGACCTGAGCCGAAATCAAGAGTCGACTGTTCAACTGACTGAGCCACCCAGGTGCCCTACCATGTATATATACTTTTAAATTTTACAGGCAGATTTTTACCTTTCCCAGTTTTAACAGATTAGGAGCATGTTTGTCTTCACAGTTCCCAATTTAAGAGAAACAAGTCCCCTGTTCATGATAATGAATAGCATGGTAATACAAAAAATATTTCTCCTTGGTGATAAAGTGGTAGTGTCTGTAAAGAGGTAATATCACTAAAATTTTGGCACATATACGTATGTAGAGGTTGGAAATGATTTATGTGAGTAAAAAGTACAGGTGGCATTAAGATAGTTAAGGATTTTAGCAAAAATACTTTTATAAGGCATTTGGTGCCTTATGACAAAATTAGGAATCTAGAAAATGACAATATTCCAAATACTTGCAGCTTTTACACAATTTTTATCACCCTAAGGGTTCTAGAGGAATTTTAATACTATATACTTGCTATTAACACCAATGGTGTACAAGAAACTCGAACATTAAAAAAATATGTACACAAAATAAAAATCAGTCTCCATGGCATCTTAGGGTTTCCAAAGCCCTGTAATACCAAGTTCCTCTGTTCTAGGTAGCCAGGCTTCTAGCCTGGCAGGACTCCAGATTTTCTCTTTTATTGTTTATTGATAATCCTGTTTGCAACTATTACTAACAATATTAAATGTAACTGGATATTTCTGTATAATGGTATCTAGAGTCCTATATTTCAAACTCTTCTACCAAAATACATTTAACTTAAGAGCAAAGTAAATTCCTGGGGGAGGTGAGAGTGTGGTGGGCTGAGAAGAGAGAGCTGGTAAACCTGTGAGTATACATCCTGAAGAAGTTCCTAGTAAGAATGAAATTTTTTGATGGGCTCCTGCATGGCTCACTTGGTTGAGCATCTGACTTCTGTTCGGGTTGTGATCTCAGGGTTCTGTGAGTTTGAGCCCCGCATGGGGTTCTCTGTTGTCACTGTGAGCCTGCTTTGGATCCTCTTTCTCCCTCTCTCTGCCCCTCCCCCTGCTCACCCTCACACTCTCTTTCCAAAATAAACAAACATGAAAACAAAAAAAGATTCTTTGTCTCCCTCTGCCCCCTCCCCTGCTTATGCTGTCTCTCTCTTAAAAAAAAAAAAAAAAAATGTTTAAATAAAAAAAGAATGAAATTTCTTGAAAGTCCAGTTATCTTAAAAAATTCCCAAGCACTTTTCAATTATCTTTTTAATTAGTGTATGTTTAAAACAAAACAGTATTTTAAATTACTATGTAGTAAAATATATACATCCTTCTACTGTGGTTCTTAAAACCCCTGGCATACTACTGCCTACTCTTACATAAGCATTTGAAAAGCACAATTCTAGCTTAACGTGTTCTTTAAAGTTTATTTATTTATTTGAAAGAGACAGAGACAGTGCAAGTTGGGGAGAGGCAGAGGGAGAGAGAGAGAATCCCAACCAGGCTCCACACTGTCAGCACAGAGCCTCATGTGGTGCTTGAACCCATGAAGCCATGAGATCGTGACCTGAGCCGAAACCAGGAGCTGCATGCTTAACTGACTGAGCCACCTAGGCGCCCCCCCTTTTTTTTAACCAAAATTTTTACCATATATTGGTATGTATCTTTTCTTGTTATGTTTGAAATTAATATGGATACAAACAATAATTTTATCTCACTTATTCCACAAATACTGTGTACAAATACTGCTTACAACAAAAACATGTACTAACAAAATGGTAAGAATATAAATAAGATATTCAAATTGCAAGCCAGGGAGAACAGCAATAAGAGTGGAGGTCTTGGGGAGGTGTGAAGTTGGGGGGAAATAGAACAACTGGGTGGGCCACATGAACCTACTCAGCTAAGTTGGGAATTTAACTGTAAGCTTCCTGGAAGCCAAAGGGAAAAGGGAGATATCACATCTTTCTTTGTATCTTTTAAATGGGAAAGTACATAGATCTCAAAGAGAAGAAAATATTCTAAATATGTTGTGGAAACAAAGTTTTTCTGAATACCTCTAAGGAAATTCCTTAAAATTTGTTTTTATGTTTTTTATTTTGCTTTTGAGAGAGAGAGAGAGCGCGCGTGCGTGGGCGGGGGGAGGGGCAGAGAGAGGGAGACAGAATCTGAAGCAGGCTCCAGGCTCTGAGCCATCAGCGCAGAGCCTGACATGGAGCTTGAACTCACGGACTGCAAGATCATGACCTGCGTCAAAGTCAGACGCCCAACCGACTGAGCCACCCAGGCACCCCCCTCTAAAGAAATTTCTAATGTGGAGCTCCGTATCAGAGCTATCAAGTGATGTAGTAGGTAATTTCTTTACAGTGTGGTATAGTCAGTGTAGTAGCTTGCATTAGGCTCTTTGTCAGGGTTTCCTTAATGAGGACATAACTGAGAATTAAACTCAGTGGTGGCATTTTCTTCAAATCAGCATGTTTTGATTTGAGTATGTTGTTTTTAGATGGTCACCTTGATTTGAGGATAAAAGCCTTAAAAAACTAGGATAAAAACTAGGTAGATGAACTGCATAATCTTTGAAAATATCCTTTATGAATAAAACTGATATCCAGACTTAAAAATATGTACAAAAGCAATGCATGTTTATGGTTGAAAATTAAAACATAGATGTTAAATATACATTTAAAGAAGGGTGATGGTATTTCTTTCTCTCTCTGGCACGCACTCTGTGTATGTGTGTATGTTTGTCTCTGTGTATACGTGTGTGTGTGTGTGTATGTATTTTTCTACCCCTTAGTCGCAATCTTTGTCAATATTTTGGTATACTTCCTTTCAGTCTTTTTATGTGTATTTAAAAAATTGGATAATAGGATATATGCCTTTTATGTTCTCTAAATGTAACATTAGCATTTCCCCGTAGTATTTGATCTTCATAAACTGTTTTAATGTCTGCATTGTGTGTGTCTCTAGGAAGCTTATAAATTCGTCTCTTGCCTTCCATGAGACTGTACTCATTTGTACACTTTCAAACGTATTTTGTTTGTTTTTGCTGGCTTCTCTTTTACTCACCTCTTAAGTATGAGCAGTCCAAATAAGGTTATCTGTCTACTTCTCTTTTATCATTTTTTCCCTTGATTGTATCACCCGTCCCTCACATTTCTAGCTATCACCCAAAACAGTCTCAGGACCTCAACTCTAACTCAGACTTCATGCTGAGTTTCAGACCCCTTAAATCCAGTTGCCTGCTAAACATGTCCTGTGTATACCCTGAGGCCATCTCAGATCCAGCTGTTCAAAAACAAGGTCCTTTCATCATATCTACAGTCAATAGTAATGTATTGTACACTTAGGTCTTAGAGGGTAGATCTCATGTTAAATGTTCTTACCACAGTAAAATAAGAATTTTTAAAGTCCTTCATCTTTTCTCAGAAGTGGTTTTTCGTCGCCTGTCGTGACCTCATCATCTTTGTCTACTTAGTTGCTCACACTAGAAATCTTACGTCCTGTATTTTTCTTTTATCTCTTACTTATACCTAAGGTCTCTATTCTACTTCATACAAGAAATTCAAGTATTTATCTACCATGCATCAGACATTGAAGAAGGCTTGAGGATGGAGCAGTGAACAAAATCAAGCCTTGCTTTCATGGAGCTTACATTCTAATTGTGGGAGACACAGAGTAAACAGATCTCTATATATCAAGTGACAATAAGAGCAGTGAAGAAAATAGAGCAGGTTTAGGTGAAAATAATAGGGAGAGGAGTAGGAGGGGCTAATCTATTGTAAGGTGGTCTGGGCTGATCTCCGAGAAGGGGATACTTGCATAAAGACCTGAAGGAAGTTAGGAGGCAAGCCAGATACATATCTTGGGGAAAAGCCTTTCAGGAGAGGATGAGCAGGGAAACCCATGTTGGTAGGCTGGTGAGTGAGAGGCAGAATGGTAGGAGATGCTGTCAGAGTGTAAGATGTAAGGCCTCAACTCTGGATTTTATTCTGAGCAAAACAGGAAGCAGTTGTAGGTGTTCAAGCAGGGTATGGCAGGGCTAGACTGAAGGAAGAGGAAAGGCAGAAGCTTAGAAGCCAGTTAGGATACTTTCTAACAACCCAAGTAAGAGATTATGATAGTTTAATTGAAAGTGGTAGCAGTAGAAGTGATGAGAAGTGGTTGTATTCTGGACTTATTTAGGCAACAGAATTTGATGATTAGATGGGAATGTAAAAAATAGGAAATCAAGGGTGACTCCTAGGTTTTTGCCCAGATATTCATTTATACAGGAAAAATTGGCAGAGTTTAAATTGTTACTTCGTCTCATGGGACTACTAAAGTAGCCTTACTGTGTTTAATCTCTCTGACCTTCATCTGTTCTTGCTTCAGTTAGCTTCTTGAAGCACAGATCTGACGGTGTTACCCTGTCATGACTCCTCTTTGCCTACCCATAGGAGGATAAAGTCAGTTCATATTGTATAGATGAACTTGCATATGTCTTTTATAAAGCTGCCCTAATCTTTTAAATGGAGGTCATTTTCTTTTTTTAATTACAAGATATATGTGGGAAAATTAAGAATTTTTTTAAGGGATTCTATCTTAGCAGGAAAAGGTAAGTCTTTTGGTTGGGGTTTGTGGGATATATACAGAAAGGCAGTTTTGAAATATATGCAATTACTGTCACAACTGTTTTTTAAGTAAGCTTTATACCCAGTATGGGGCTTGAATTCGTGACCCTGAGATCAAGAGTCACATGCTCTACAGGGTGAGCTGGCCAGCTGCCCCCCTAGCACACCTGTTTCTAAACTCTAGCTAACATAGGTAGGATGTATGTGTGTATATAATTTCCTCACATTTCTGTACAGGGTCTGGTAGCATCCATTGATTGGTTCAGCCAGGAGATCTGGATTTGTATGTGTATTGTATACAGATACTGGGAACACAGTGATAAACGAGTGAACTGGGAACACAGTGATAAACGAGTCTCTCTGCTTGCAGTTAACAGTTTAGTGGGGAAGAAAGTGGCTCCACAATAGTTTTTCATCAGGAAGGGACACACATATTCTGCCAGGAATTCTGCATGTTTTGTTTTAAATTTGTTAAATAGCATTCTCATCCTAGAGTTAGGGCTTCTATATCTTTCTGTTTATGTTTCCTGAACACCAAGGATCTGATGAAGTTATTTCCCCTTTGCCACACAGTTTATGGTCAAGCTGGGATTGAAACTCAGGCTCTCTGATCCCAGTACCTTCAACACTATGCTGTATAATGTCTCATGCTCTTACCATGATGACAAATTAAAGAAACATAAATATGAATGGAAGTCAATTTAACTTTTTGGTTTAAGGGAGTTTTAAAATTAAGGCAAATCAGTCAAGAACTCCTTCTCCCAGTAATGCAGTAGCTGATGTTCTTTCTGTTGTTTTTTTTTTTGTCAGAGATTACATGTATCTACTATTACTTTTTAAATGTTAAGTGTGTATGCATACACACTTTAAATATGCTAAATCACTTAAGATGTGCAAAATTCACAAACCAGACTAGCATAAGATTAAGTGCTGTTGACCTGAGTCAGAGTTTTCACTACAGCAACCAAAAGGTATTTAAGCAAACACATGACTTGTGCTGCTGGGCTCTGTGGGGTGCATTGAAATCCCATCTTACACAGGATTTAGGTTTGACAGGCATTGCAGGTTGAATTACATGAGGTTACAATTCGCCTTTGAAAAATCCCATGTCTTACTATCACTACCATCATTTACCATCAACATGTTTTGCTTGGATTATTGAAATATAGAAGAAAATAAGGATGAATTTTTATCTGATTATCTAGAGCTTTAGGAATCATAAAGAGAAACTTTCCTGACCTTCCCTTGACCACTTAAAATTAACCACTTTGTTCTGATACGTGCTATAATATGTATGAGCCTTGAAAACATTATGTTAAGTCTCCTATCAGGTCTTTCTGCCTCTGTTCTTGCTCCTGTATTGCTTGTTCTCCCCACAACAGCTAGAACTATCTTTTAAAAGTGTAAATCAGAACGCATCACCTCTCTGTTCAATGCCTTTCACGGGCTCTGCATCTCAGAGCTAGAAAGCTAGTGACCACCAAGACCTGTAAGGGCTTAAGCGATGCAGACCTCCCTCACTCTTTGACCTCCTCTCCTGCTGCCCTTTGCTGTGACCCCTGCTACACTTTTCTGGCTGTTCCTTCTTGCTGCTTCTGGTAAGCTCCCACCTCAGGACCTTTGCTCTTGCTGTTTTTTATGCCTTGAGGCTTCTTTACCCAAGTATCTTGTATCCTTAACCTCCTTTACAATGTCACCACATTGAGGCCTTGACAGACTGTCCTATTTAAAATATATCCTCCCTCCATCCCTCCTTCTCCACAGCATTTTACCCCATCTGACATAGACAGTATATTCTTTGTTTATTGCCTTTCCCTACTAGATGATATGGGATGTTCATGATGGCAGAGATTTTTTGGTTTGTATTGATCAATGCTATATATCCTGTGCACCTAAAACATTACCTGGCCTATAGTAAGTGGTCAATCAGTATTTGTTAATTGATCAGTATATTTAGTACATTGTTAGTTTTCATAATATCTATTCCAGCTTCATTGAGATACAGTTGATATTCAGCATTGTGTTAGTTTAAGGTTTACAGTGTGGTGGTTTGATATACATGTATATGAAATGCTTCCTATAGTAAGGTTAGTTAACACATCTTTTACCTCACATAATTACCTTTTAGTTGTTATGGTGCAAACATTTTAAGGTATAGAATTTTATCAACTTACAAATATACAATATAGTATTAACTATAGTCACTATGCTGTACATTAGATCCCCAAAACTTAATCCTCCTGTAACTGGAAGTTTGTACCTTTTGACCAACATCTCATTTCCCCCACCTCCTCACTCCCTAGCCCCTAGCAACCACCAGCCTCCTGTTTCTATGAGCTCAGCTTTTTTAGATTCCACATATGAGATCATACAGTATTTGCCTTTCTCTGCCTGAATTATTTCACTTAGCATAATGCCCTCAGGTTTCATCTGTGTTATCACAAATGGCAGGATTTCCCCAATATACTTTTACATTTCTGTTGTATATGTACAGATATAATAATTTAGGCTCCATGATTTTATGACTAGGAAACAGTTGACTGCTGGGATCACAACCGTCATTTTCTGGCCAATCAAAACCGTCGTTATAGACCAATTTTGACTTGTTTTATTCTTTACTTAGTCAAGTGAATATAAAAGCAAATATTTTAAGATAGTAAAGGAAATTGGGAAAAAATTTTAACTGTGTTTTCTTCATCCCAATACAGTTTATTTTATTTCTTAGGTTCCTTTACTACTTGTATTAGGAAGTAATCACATATATATTTTTTTCATGGGTTTTGCTACCTGTGTTTGTAAGAGCTATTTTTGCTACCTGTGTTTGTAAGAGCTCTAAAAACAACAATAAAAAAGTAATAAAAATCCATCTCTTAGTGATTCTGATTGGTGGTATCTTTACAGGAGAAGGATGTGATTTTTAGAAAATTTTCAGAAGGAACATGTTTTTTAGTCACAGTATAGATTTTCCTTAAGTCTGTCGTGAAATAAATTACAATTAACCAATACTCTGTAGGAAGAAGCACTTAAAATTTTTGGGTGTTAACTCCCAGCTTCCAACTTTCTTTCAGTAACAGTAGTAACAATGTAGGAAAGCTTTTGCCATGCCTGTTACTCTTTGGTTGGTGTTTGAGATAAGATGTTGATTGTCCAGTAGTGTAATAAAAGTATTTCTTTAACACCACAAAGTAGGAGAGAAATAAGATGAAGTAGCCTTGTGACAGTGTTTTGAAATGTTGTTTATCTGAATAAAGTTACGTCTTAATTGAGCATGTGGTAAGAAGTAGTCTCATGTGTTGAGGTTACAATGAAATGTATATATGTTTTTTAGGAGATCATGAATCAGGCAGATAAAAATCAAGAAATCCCATCATACCTTAGTGATGAACCACCAGAAGGTAAGTATGCATCTGACACACTAAGCATGTGAATTAAACTGAATTAAAGTTCTGATTGTTTTTATTAAATTTATTCATTTTTTAAAAGTTTATTTATTTATTTTGAGAGTGTGCTCATGCACAATTGGGGGAGGGGCGGGGGGGGGGGAGAGAGAGAGAGAGAGAGAGAGGGAAAGAGAGAGAGAGAAAAAGAGAATCCCAAGAAGGCTCTGTGCTGTCAGGGCTCTGCTGTCAGCACAGAGCCCAACGCAGGGTTCGATCCCATGAACCACAAGATAATGACCTGAGCCGAAATCAAGAATCAGTCATTCAACCGACCTGAGTCACCCAGGTGCCCCTTTTTATCAAATTTAAAGTAACCATCTGTTTACCTTGTCAATAAATATGTTCCAAAAATAATTGAAGATAAATATTTTTAGCCTCTAAGAAGAAAGCACAGATATTGGTGAATTGGGGACACAATGCAACTATTTTATTACATAAGATCTATTCTTTTGTCACTCTTTTATTAAGACCATTTCACAAGTTAGAGTATCTTTTCATTTGTAGAGAATGGGTATGGGGTGCAGAGGAAGAATGGACTGTGTTTTCATGTCATGCATACAAAAACTCAATTCAAGAGGCACTTGAGATTTGTTGTTAAGCTATTATTTATAATTGGTAGCTCTCTCTTCCTATATTAATACATGGGCTTAGGGTAATTTAAATCGTCTTTTAGTTTGAAAATTGTGACATCATGGATCATTTTCTTACACTTCAAAAGTCCTTGGAAACACTAACTGCATACCTGAATGTCTTTACTGTATACAGAAAATGCCTATGGTCATTTTCTGTTTGTGGTTTTGGTGTAGAATATATAAGCCAAATAGTACTCTCCTTGGATAGCTGCATTTGTACAGGACAGTCATAATAGGTACGATAGAGAATCAAAGTGAAGAATAAGAGATGAAATGGCTGGTAGACCAGACTGGAGTAGCAGACAGACTCAATATCACCAGGAGGAGGGTAGAGCTGGAAGTTGTGACTCTAGGTATTGTATTTTCTTCCCAGTTCTGTTGCCCACTGTCCACAGTTTTCTTCCTATATTTCTTATGTTGGTAGACAAAAATGAAATTGTTAGGAAAACACAATGAAAAGTTTATACATAGGCCTAAAAGAAGATGGAGGTAACTAGCTGATAAGTTTTAGTTTGGTGGAGGAATAGCCTGGAAAATTATTAGTTCAGCTATTTTCCTTGACTAGTCATATCTAAAAAAATTTTTTTAATGTTTTATTTATTTTTGAGAGAGACAGAGACAGAATGTGAGTGGGTTAGGGGCAGAGAGAGAGGGAGACACAGAATCCAAAGCAGGCTCCAGGCTCCGAGCTGTCAGCACAGAGCCCGATGCCGGGCTTGACCTCACAAGCTGTGAGATCATGACCTGAGCCGAAGTCACTCAACCAACGAGCCACCCAGGCGCCCCATCCTTGACTTATTTTTTAGGTCTAGAACCTAGAGTTCTGAAAATAAAAGAGCTTAATGAGAAAGTTAATAAGGACTCTGTAGGGATAAAGTCAGAAAAGAGATAAAGACTATTCAGGAGCATAATTGTTAAGGAAGAGAAAGTGCTTTAGCAGTGTCTCTATTATATGGCAACCTGCTAAACTAAGGTAGTCTGCAGAGCAGATAATCTATATGGTGGTAATTAAGAGCGCACTGTAATTAGAGATCAACAGCATTAATATTTATTTGCCTTGACTAAGAAATACTGTCTTCATTAAAGGCGTGTGCATCAAATTTGGCATAGCAGGATACTAATGAGGGTATTCAGCATGAGGCACTTAACCTGTTTTATCCTCAGATCAAGATTTTCCCCTTTTCCTAGTGTTAGTGACTTTGATTACAAAAGAATTACCAATTATGTAACCCTTTTATCATAACTTTATATAATTAATGTATTCAGATGCTTTTCCATATCTTGTCTTTTATTTCAGCTATTTAAAGATTTTATTACCTATACTTATCACTCAAATAGCTTCACTTAAAAATTTGGTTTTTATAAATATAGCCATTGTTATATAGTTATGAGCTATTTTGACGAGTCAGTGAGATTTTCATACTTGTGACATGTCAAACCTCTAAACAATGGGAAGAAAACCTATATCAAGGTAAATTAGTGCTGTATTAGAAAAGCTTAATTTTCAGAGTATTTTCTCCATTAAATATTATCAGTTTCCCAATGTTCTCTTCTGTCATAACCACGTTCTGCTAGGAGTTCGTAGCTTTGGTGGTCTTGGATCTGTGTACCCAAAGAATTGAGTTTTCTTTGTGTGATTTGTACCTTTTCAGTGGTTAAAGCCTGAACTGTTTAGTTAGCAAGTATTTTTCCATTAAGTTTAGAAAAATGTAAACACCACTGTTTATGTGTTGTTGCTGCCTGAATCATTCATTCGATTGCAAAGTAGAAAGGACTTGTGTCCATTTGAGGCTGGCACAAGCAAATTTTTATGAAATTTGATGCCTGAGTTTGAGGTTACATGCCAATTTGAATGACTCTATCAAAACAAACCAGAGAAAAAACTTATGGCTTAAAAAAATCTGAATTTTTCATATTGATATTACCTTTTCTGGGAGTATTTGAAGAGTTTTTACAGACTAGATGCTCAAATCACATACTCTGTCCTTTAAGAATTATTGAGGCAATGAAAATATTAAACATAGCTGTAGTTTCTCAACACTACAAAAATCATTTTAGGTGGGTAACATGATTTTAAGTAGTAAATAAATTTCCTAATTTTACATAGCATTACTCTTTAAATACGTTATTAAGAGCATATAGAGCAGACACCCACATATATTTAAATTACTGGTTCTTAAATTTTTTGGTTTCAGGATGCTTTTACACTTTTAAAAATCGAGGACCCTCAAAAGCTTGTGTCTTTGTTGATATTTGCCGTATAAATAATAAAACTGATAAATTAATTCATTAAAAAACTCCAGTAGGCCCATTACATATTAACATGATTAACATAGTTTTTGAAAAGCAGCTATTTTCCAAAACAGAAAAAAATTGTGAACAGGGTGACATTGTTTTTAAATTTTTGCAAATCTCTTTAATGTTGGGGTTAATAGAAGACAACTAGATTCTCATAGCTGCTTCAGTGTTTAGTCTCTGATGTTACTGCAGATCATTTAGATTCTGGAAAATTCTGTAGACTTGTGAAAAAATGTGAAAGAATAAAAGTGAAAAGATAAATGATATGCTAGTATTATGAAAATAATTTTTACCCTGCAGAGCCCCTGAAATGGTCTTGTGGATACCCAGGGGGTCTCAGATCATACCTTGAGAACCATTGCTTTAAATGAAGAAGGTTTTTTCAGTAATGATTGAATTCTGTCAAGGAAATGAAGACTAAATATATTTATCTTATTTTTTCATGCTCCTTTTAGGATAGAAAGATTTTTATTAACAGCAACAAAACTGTAAATCAAGGAAACATTTAGATTTTGATTCTATTTTATGAAAGTTGTCTACTCTCTAAAGCATTTTTTTTCAGAGATACTACGGCTTAGCACTGGACCAAGATGTTTTAAAAACACGTCCAACTATGGTCTTGAGGGAAGAGCTCTTCAGCGTCTTGATCAGATTTGTATTTATGTGTGGTTTACCTTATCAAAACAACCTCCTGATTGTTAGGAAGTCTTAGGATACTTATTGATTTGTACTGCTCTTATAAAGACTTCTATTTGACTATCTTCACGATATTTTCTCTCATTAGGTTCAATGAAAGATCACCCACAGCAGCAACCAGGCATGTTGTCCCGTGTGACTGGGGGTATCTTCAGTGTTACAAAGGGAGCCGTTGGTGCCACCATTGGTGGTGTGGCGTGGATTGGTGGGAAGAGTCTGGAGGTGACCAAAACAGCTGTTACAACTGTGCCTTCCATGGGAATAGGGCTGGTGAAAGGGGGCGTGTCTGCTGTGGCTGGAGGTGTTACAGCTGTTGGGTCTGCTGTTGTAAACAAAGTGCCCTTAACAGGAAAGAAGAAAGACAAATCTGACTAAACTATGGAGATACACTTGCTCTCCACAGCATTATGATGCCAGTGGCATTGAATTGCTAAATTATGGACTACAACCAAGTCACCTGTTTGGACATTTATCTTCTAAACTGCTGTGTTGAAAGTATTGATGACTGGCTTTTGTCTAAAAAGAAGAGACCAATACTAGCACAGTGTATGAAGGTTTCTCATACTTAAATTCCAGCTTTTTATCTGGTAAAATGTTACACTTACTCAGTTGTAACTGAAGATATGGTATATTTGAATATTTACTATAAGTCTTTCAGTTTAACTAAAAAATGTGAAAGTTGAATTTAGTTGATGATCTTTATAGTTCCATATGTATAATGTGCCAGGTAACTCATTTGCCCCTTAAGAAGGGAACCTTGAACTACATAAACTGTACCTTTGATGTGCCTAATAGTTTCAGATGTCTTAGTTTTTTTTATAACCATAGTTGATTAGGCCAAGAGGCATTCTTTTCGTATTTAAGCTGGTAAAAGCAGGAATTAGAGAAATTCAGGAGAAGAGAAAAATGGTTTTATGATACTGTGTGTTAACCATCTTTTGTTAGATATGCATTACATTAATTTAATCATTGATGCCTTATAAAAGAAAACATCTTTTATAATACCCTAAATATGTGCAGTTCTTAGAACTATATATGGATTCTTTTAAAAGTTGTTTGTGAAATTAGTTTTCCCTCTTAAGAATCTCAGGAGTAGTGGGGTAAAGGCATTTCTTGCTCTCAGCAGATAAGATAGTGCTTGGTAAATTTTTGTTAACTGTCAGTATAGTTAACAGCCAAACTGTATGCTTCATTCTGGTTTCATGCTCCATCTTTAATACACCTCACAGTGCCTAAGGAACATTTCTTTGCTGGTCATACGCTATCTTGGAAGAGTTTCATATTAAGGAGGAACAAATAATTTTAAGTTGTTAATCACCTGACACATCCAAGATACAAAAAGAATTCTTCACACCAGTTTTGTCTGTAGGGTGGCTTAAAATGCTAGTGCCCCCTTCTAAAAACACAGTATAAGCGGCCACAAATATGTGGGGGCTGACTTTTCAATTGAATGAAATGGGCTTCACTGATTAGTTTTGAATGTAAAATATATTTAAGTGCTTTCAATGGTTTATAGGATTTTAAAATGTTATCTTACAGTCCTTTGAAGAAGTCATAGATTTTGTACCATTTCCAAGTCAACTTCAGGCAGGGAATTGAAGTTTTTGATGATGGATGATAAGTGTGTCATGTCTTCTTAATATGTCTCATCATGTCTCACTCATTCTTAAAGAGTATCACTTAGCTGGAATTCATCTTTTTATTTCATATTCAGTTTCTAAAAAAATTTAAAAGTGCACATATACTTGGCATTCCTCTTAGCTAAGGGTTATAATACAAGCCTGAAAAAAATCTTAGTTTTGTTTATACTTCAGTCTGGAAATTTCCTCCATTTTGCCAACTTCTGTGTAATGTGTGAGGGAGGAAAGGAGGTGATGCTCTGGAGTAAATAAGTCAGAATACATCCTTGAGAACTTAGATCACTCCAACACCTACAGCTTAAATGTTTGTTTCTAAACCACTGAGAATTTTACCATAGTAATGTGGACAACAAATGGCTAAGAACATAACTTTTAAAAGCTTTTATAAAGGCCGGTAGGTATCTTCCGCAAACCTACAAAGGTTCTTGAACCTACCATTATATACAAAACTGGAAAGTTGTTGAGTTCATCAGAAATTAAATGGTCTTTGTTTCATGCACCATGATTTAAGGTACATTTGTTGGTATATCTGGTCAAATGTGATAATCAGAAAAGAGATTTTTAAAAGAAACACAAAGTTAATAGGTGAACACTAAACAGTGGTCTAAATAATGGTATTGGAGAACTTGTTTCCTGCTATTTGAAAGAAATTATTACTTCATTGCTAGTTTATATTTCTAATTTATCTTCTATAGTCATAGGCTCTGCTGTGCTTTTGTACCTGAATTTCTAAATATAGACTTTAGTTTACTGTGTGCTTGCATATTTATTTTCAACTTTGTCTTTAAAATTGCTTGAGGAAAAATGGTTGTCATTTCTGCTACAGAAGAGCCACCTGGTACATTTTCTCTCATCAAGTTTGTTTTAAACTCTGAAGTATAATTTGATTCAGGAGAGGCTTTTGCAAGGACAGCAGAGAACTGTACAAATGAGCAGCTAGTCATAGAGGTTCTTGTTGAAATGAGCTTGCCATTTGATGGTATATGTACAGCTGTACACTTGAGTCTTTTCCAGTTTATTTTCATAGACTAGCAGTTTGACCTGCGAAGCAGTACTGGTTCACTTCAAGCAGCGAAGGTTGACATAGACACCTGGAGGCACCTGTTATTCAGTTTCTCTTTTGAGTGGGTATTTGGCACAATGAGGATAAATTTGTGTGACCCACTTGAATGCCTGATCTAATAATGTTGACATCATGAATCCTGTACTTAGTGAAATGTCAGATGAAGGTAACTGGTGATTGAATAAAATTTTGTTTGTATTGAAGGAATGGGAAAGAATACATAAATCTGTTAATAAAGCACCATGATCTGCAAAAGACAAAATGTTTCATAAAGATCTGAGGAAATAAAGGAATTTAAAGGAAAAACAGGGCAGTCTTAAAATTTTTAGTTACATGGCAGAAAGTACTGTAGCCTGTTTTTAATGTTTGATACTAATGCACAAACATGACAAAACGTCTCTGTGTGTTTTGATACTAATACAATGAAATACAAATATCTCTTAGACGACTGTGTTGAAGACTAAAAATGCAGATTTCTAGGTGTGACCCCCACTTTCGGAGTCTCTGCAGCGTGGGGCCTGGGACTGCAGTTGAACAGCCTCTACATGGGATCCCTGTGCTCTCTACAATTTGGGACCTGATCTAGAAGTAGGGAGCACTTCACTCTGTCCTAAGTAACTGTGGAACCAACTTAGACCCCTCCCTGGACAGAAGAGACTCAGAGAGTTGGGAGCCAGTTAGAGGAAGGTAGAAAATTGATTACTGGGTATCTACTTACGGCCCGGTGCTGGCCATACATTCTCAGATTTAATCAGTATGGGAGAAGTATCGCTTATTTACAAATATGAAACAGGCTTTCAGTGTTGGTTGAAATTTCCCATCATCACTTTTGAATTCATGTAAGTCACAATTTCCCCAGCTTATGTCCAGAAACAGAAATGGGGCTACTCAGTAACTAGTCCTTCATTCTGCTGTTGGCATTCAGTGCTGACTATAGACACTTGATTTACCAGGCTAACGTGAGTTCCCTAGGAGTCTTACAATCCTATTTATTTTGGCAGCTAATTACATTTTGTCACAGAAGTGAATTTAGTGTAATTATAAACCGTTCAAAGGAAAGAATTTTGTTATTAGAACCTTTTTTCACAGAAGAAATAAAACTTGACTCTAGTGTCTATGTAAGGATGTCTCTCCTTGCTATATGGTTGATTTTGAATATTTTAAATTTTATTCATAGGAAGAGCTGAATAAGAATGCAATTATGGAAAAAGGCAGAAAGGTCCAAGGGCTAAAACTAATCGAACAGGATTTGGTCTAAGGGAAAATAAAGTCTGTGTACTGGAGGTTTTGCCGTGAATATGGATTTCTAAAAAAATTAATCTTGTCAGGGGCACCTGCGTGCCTCAGTTGGTTGAGTGTTGACTCTGGACTTTGGCTTAGGTCATGATCCTGTGGTCATGGGATTGAGCCCAACGTCAGGCTCCTTGCTGAGCGTGGAGCCTGCTGAAGATTCTCTCTCTGCCCGTCTCCTGCTCTCTCAAAGTTATTAAAAAAAATGAATCTTGTCAAGTCAGAGTAAGCTACAAATATATTTTTGTAACTGTAACTGCCTCTGGTTTTCCATGCCTGGACCCGAGCACCTAAATTTTGCTGATGTACTGACTAGGCTTTTTTAAAATTAATGGCCACTGAACTCTGCCAAACTTTCTTACAGACCTTCTTGTATGTTCATTTTCTTACTCCTCAAGATAACCATTTCACACCTTGTCTTTCCAGCCCTTCTGCAGTACTTCCCACCGGTTCTACTGCCCTCTGTAAAAAAGAGGCAACCTGACAGCACCTCTCCTCTCACACGACCCCCTCCATCAACCTGCCTACATCTGTTCCCATGTGGACCAGGACTATGATCTCTGCTCAGATCCACTCACTCCACTTTCACTTCCTGAAGGATATTAATCCTGCAGCTTTTCCATCTCTCCTCCATCTCTCTCCTGGGTCATATCCATCAGCATGTTCTGATATTTGGTTTCTTGAAAGAAAATTATGCCTCATCTTACAACTTCCATTTTCCTGCTTCCTTTTGCAGCAGCATTTGTTGAAAAACTTCATATAGTCCCTGCCTCTTACTCCTTTCCTATTCTCTCAACCCACTCTGGTTGCCTTCCTTTCTCAATTCACCAGTCACACTTGTTAGGGCCAACCAGTGATATCCTTTTTTGCCAAATCCATGGCCACTTAAAATCTGTATCTTAACCGCTCCATGGCACTCGGTATTATTAACCTTGCCCTCTGTCCTTGGCAGACTTCTTTGTGCCATTCCAGGCACAACCAGCCAGTACAATAAATCTGTATCTCTGGGCAACCTCATTTAGAGTTGTAGCTTTAAATACCATAGACACTCAAATGACCCCAGAGTATTTATCTCTGGTCCTGACTTCTCACAGTTCCAACTGCCATTTGCCTGTTTGACATCTCAGATATCTAGTAGGTATCTCAAAATACAATAGAACTACTAAGGCAACCATATAATATATCATCAAAACTAGGACACTTTTGAGAATAAAAGATAAAGCTTACCATTGATAATTTTGTCAGGACAAGAACCAAACTAAACTCTTTCCAATGGTTTCCCATCACTCTTAGTGAGATCCTGTTCCTTAGATGGCATTGCGATGCTCTTATCTGGCACTCAATCCTGGCGCGGCTTTTATTGGCTGCCATTCTTTTTCTTGAACCTTCCCGTGTAGGTCACCTAACCTTCGGGTAGGTGACTTAACCCTTTCTCTGCCTGCATCGCATCTATAGAACAGTAAATAGTGGTACTCAACTTTAAGGATTCTAAAGCACAGCATGCCTGGCTCTTAGTAGATGCTGCATAGAAATGTCTTTCACTATCCTAAGGAACCAAACAGATTTGGATGGTAAGGGTTACTTGCATTTGCTGAATGAATAAAAACATGGCCTGCATTTTTTATATGTTTTTCATTACTTAAGGCCATGCACACATAGCACAGAGATGTTTGAATGTCAGAGTCAACTGTTTGGTTGTCTGTTTGTTACAGAGTTCAAGCTCCACAGATGAACGTGAGCCAGTCTTTATCTGGGTAATGTATATCTTGGAACAAGATTTAGAAAGAGAAACTTGGAATACTAACTAAAATCAGTACCAACCGTCACACACTTTCCCTTTCAAAGAGCCAGACCTGGATTTTCAGAGTTTTCTAAAAAGCTGCTTACTTCAAATGTATGTAAGTTAGATCATTTCACATTTAAGGAATTTTACAATTTTCATAAAAATCCCTAAATTTGTTGTTAGCACTCCTTTGGCCTGTCAGGTAAGGGCATGACTTTTCTTATGCCAACTCCTAAGCAGTCCTTTTACTGTTCATAGGTTTGAACAGAAGTCAGATCATAGTACATCTGGGCCCTGTCGCTTGGCAGGCAGGCTGCTCTAAGTTTATTTCCTTGTCTGTAAAACGGGGAAAGTGATGCACGTAAGAGTTCTCTGAGATGGTCAGTTTTAAGCTCACCACACAAATAAGCTCTATTCTTTTTGGATGAGAAATACTTTGTTCTCAAAGGCACTTGCTTATCCCAACCAAGAGATGAAATCAGCTTGCTCTTAAAAAAAATGTATTAGAAATTTGCTTATTGTTTCACTTAACACTAATCTATAGAATTCAGACCACATTAGAGCGATGTTTCAGAGCTGGTGGTGAGGAAGAAGACAGAGTCTGTGTTCCAGATGAAATGTGCTATTTAAATAAAAATATATCCATACTTTGAATTAAGGGAGTGTACTTGTCACTATCTTAGAAATGATTCACTCGCAAAGTATCACTCTGATGTGCCATTTACTAGTATAGGAGTTTTTGAAATAGCTCAAAGTCAAAATTACCAACTTTATTTAAAATAAATGCAGTTTATATCTTAAAATATAGCAAGGGAGTCAGAGATTATCTACTCAGGTGTAACTTAAGACAACTCAGAAGCTAAGCAGTTTCTTAAAATTACTAGTGCCTACAAACTGACTCCAGTCCCTGCTACTCAGCTTCACTCTGCAATGCTAGAAAGCAGCAGCAGTCTGCAAGTTACTCTTCAATGTTTAATGGTGCCACAGGGTTAAACAATGGCCTTCCTTTTTTGGCCTGAATTTTGCCGAAGTTAGCCTCAAATTCTTTTTTTGTTCCACTTAGATTTACCAGATGTCCATCCTTTATTCTATAGCCTAGGGAATTCAGTTTCTTTATCCTGTACTGTACTATCTGCGGTGTTAATTCAAGAACCATTGGCGTCTCTTTTATCTGAGCTATGGAAATTCCTTCTTTCAATAATCCCTGAATTCTCTCTTCCAAAACTGGAACAGAATAATATAAAATGGCAGGACATTTCAAAACTAATTGCTTCAGGTCATGATCTGTGCATTTAAAAACATTTTTAGAGAAGGAAATGCTGTTCTGTATACTTCTGGGGCAAAGGTGAAAAAGAAATCCTTTGAGTTTGGAGAGAAGCTGGAGAATATCAAAGTTTGTGAAACCTTGCTCCTGGAGAAATTCTAGTGTTTCCTTTATAGCTGCAGAAGAATTCAGCAAAATAAATGGGTTTTGGCTTAATAATTTCAGTAACCAAACTTTCACGTTGGCCTCGGAGCCACCTAAATTTAGGTAACTCTCTTGGAGAATACTTATCATTTGCTTATTTTTCTCAATAGGATTATGAAAAATATTAGATGCAGTTGTCAAAAACCTGCTAATGACCACATTTTTGAGTCCCAACTCTTGAAAGAACTGAATGTTCAGCTTCTGAGTTTCCTGGTCTGTAACAGTAAAGAAAGATTCTGGAAACTGTTCTATTAACTTGACTAACTCTTGCTCGTTTTTGCAGACCAACTGCCAGAGTTCTCTCTGGGTGTTAACAGCCGTTGGACTGCAGACAATAGCTTCTGGGCAGCGTTCCAAAATACTGGCTACAGCGGTTTCATTAGCACCTAGTTGTTGTAAAACATTTGCGATTTCTTCAACATAGGTTTCATCCTCAAAAAGTACCCATCCTTTTAGTCTGCGAATTTTCCTGATGTCGACTGAAAATTTATAGAGCTTTTCCACTGTTCTTTTATTTTCTTTGTTTGACTGATGATCATTTGTATAGGTGAAGCACGCTAGAAAGGGTCTGTATTTTGGAGCCGATAGCATCTTTCTGAAAGAACACAGCCTGCAGGGCTGGGATCTTATCAGCAACTTCCACAACATGCCTGCAACCATTGGCTAATTGCCACCGTCCTGGGACTCAGAAGGTACTTATTGCACCTGTAAGAAAGAAAATGCAGGTTTTAACATATGGAGCACAATTTTGGGCTGTCAGTAGTAAGCACAGAAATAACATGGATGTAAATTAGACAGGAAAACTGAATTTTGCCAAAGTTGGCTTCAAACTTTTTGTGGAATATTACATATATCCTCTTAAATGTATAAAGTAACTAACATACCTCATCACAACTTAGACATCTTCTACACTATAAACATCGTGTGCTTTGCCACAACCTTGTGAAGTAGTTTCCATTTTACAGATCAGTAGTAAGGCCACAAACAGTTCAAAGATTCAAAGACCTCAAATGTCATTCTGATACAAATTCCCTTTTCTACAACTCGTTATGTTTTTCTTTAGGAGACATATTTTACTAATACACACACACACACACACACACAGCTTTTGTTGTTTTTTTTTTTTTTAACATTTTACATTTTCAAGTTTATGTTTAGCTGAAGCAAATACTTATGGGGGGGGAGTCATCTCTAATTTTATATTTTAGAGTAAATACTTTTGCTAAATAATTATTACCCAAAGTCATTTTATTGAAAATAATAAGTGTAAGCTTGTTTTGTCAGAATTATGTGAAAATCCTCTTCATAAACCTAAAATTAAAGTAAATCTTAGCTAGGCAAAATGAGAAACGCTGTGACTGCCCCAGTGGAGCAGTGGGCAGTCACACTAAGTGGAACGGGGTCCATACTTGCACAATAGTCTAACCAGCTGCCCCCACTTGACAGCTTTACGTACCTAGAGATGGCTACACTGTGCTTCCTGCATTATCCACTTCCGTGCTATTTTCTTGTTATTCTCTGGTAATTAAAACATGCCTAGTTTACTGTTTGAACTTTCAGCACGTGAGAGTGGTTAAGTGTCACATCCCTGGCATAAAAGCATGTAGTGCTCAACTATTTAGCTAGTTAACAGCCTTCCTTATTATTTGTAGGTTTGAAGGAAAGTTGAAAAAAGCCATAGTCCAATCCCGGATAGTTGTGAAAACTATTTAATAATGCCATTGCCACATATGCCAAGGACTTTTCACTTTCAAGCCTGTCCCAACTAATGCAAATAAATCACTATTCTCTAAGGAAAAATAACAAGTAACAATGTTCTCATTTTGGTTTATCATTTGTAATAATAGCTCATTGTTAGTGTCCATGGTGTCTAAAATAACTGTAGGCGTAGTTTCTGTTTTACTTCGGGTGGTTCAACCAGGTTTTTTTTCTTTTTAATGTAATTCCTAATACTAGTTTCCTTTAGATGATTCCTAAAGAGCCAAGATATAAATATTAGGCTATTTTATAACATTTCTAAGAGGACCATGGATTTTAACAGGAAGGAAGAGGGAGATACTGCATAATGATGGGCACATGGAGCCCCACACCCCACAATCTTGGGCCTCACATCTGTACCACAGGCTGGAAGGAGCATGCACTCCATAGCCAAGATGCCCATGTTCAGTCCTGGTTCTAATTTATGGGGTCATCTTGGGAAAGTTACTTAGCCTCAGATTAAGTATGTAAACAAGTAGTGACTAGAACAGTGTCTCACAGTAAATGTTCAATACTACTACAATATAGTAAATGTACTACTACTCCTCAGGATCATCTGTAAAATGGAGACAACTTTAACTTGACATAAACTTTACAGGAATACCGTGAGGGTTCAAATGCATGTCCAGGACTATGCACAAAGCCTGGTACATAGTAAGTACTCAATAAATAGTAGCCATTACCAGGAAATATCTGGAGCTAAAATTCTTGTAGTAATAGGAGTTTAAATTGTATTTTAGACAGAAGTACATTATTTACAAAGAGTAAGTGAAAATTGTGAAAACTATTTTAAATGCTTCGGTCGTCCCAAGTGACAGTTTATAAAAGCAATACGTTCTCACTTCAGAGGATCTGCCCAACTCTGAAAAGAATAAGGAAGTGGAAAAAGTCACAACTCTACCACCTATAGACAACTGTTCATATCTGACATACATGTCTGTTTTTTTTTTTCCTGATTCTTGCACCCTTTATTATAATTTTGAACTACATACAAGCAAGGTTACCTGGTATATGAGAATTAGGGTGTAAGCTCAGCCTACAATTTGAAATTGTGAAGACTCAGAATTTTTCTTGAAAATGTCTTAAACCAGCACCACATTAAATACCAAAATAATGTCTTCTAGGGAAGTCCAGTCCAGCAAGGGGTTCCTCAAGCACTGGAGCAGATCCCAGTGTTTGGCTAAGCACCAGATGAAATAGTTGGCTTAGTGTGGGGGTCACATTACACAAAATGACAGACTAAACACTAGCACCACACTGACCACAGCAAGATGCTCCTGCCCAATGAGGCTGAGGGTAAAGCAGGCCGTCTCACATTTCCTGCTTACTCCAGGGTGAACTATCATGTGCTCAGGTGGGTTGTCTCATAATTAAAGCTGCCTGTCTTGCTCTTTCTTTCTCTCTGATGAGCAAACACAGTTGATGAAGAAAAGTGAAAAGCACAAATGTTGTGAATCCTCTGTAATTAACACACATTTATATATACACAGTTTATTTATTCTTTTTTTTTTTATCCACTCTAAGTATCTAAACTTGGCATCAAAAACACTCTAAACATTTAAAATGAGCACATGACATATGGGATAGATATAATTTTGTGATTCATTCCGTAACATCAAGTATGCTATTATTTTCTTTTAGAATGAATTCCTAGGAATGGAATTATTGAAGAGGAGTATGTGAACATTTGAAAAGCTAGGTTGTTACTTTATAATCCAGAACAAATGTCAGATGACCTTGTCACAAGCAGTATGACTGATTTTCTCATTAGTTTTAATTCTATTTTGTAAAAAATGAACACAACACTAATTTAACTTTGTTTTCTTGTATTAATGAGGCAGAGCTTAATGAATTATTTTGACCATCTATTTCCTTTAGTGAATTAGCTATTCCTGCCTTTTAAAAAAATTTTTTTTTAGTGTTTGTTTCTTTTTGAAAGAGAGAGAGAGAGAGAGAGACAGAATCTGAAACAGGCTCCAGGCTCTGAGCTGTCAGCACAGAGCCGGACATGGGGCTTGAGCTGGTGAACTGAGAAATCATGACCGAAGCCGAAGTTGGACCCTTAACTGACTGATTCACCCAGGTGCCCCTATTCCGGCCTTTTTAAATAGCAATCTTTCTGCTTTTTAAAAATTGACTTACATAAACTCTTCATATATTAAAAAAATAATCCTCTTGTTTTTGGAAAGATTTTCTCCAGTTCACTTTTAGTTGTTGAAGGTACATTCTAGCATACCAAAATGGTTACTTTTTTTTTTATTGTGCTAAGATATAAGTTTTTCTCATTTAACCTTTTAAAAAAATTTATTTACTTATTTGTTCAGAGAGAAAGTCAGAGTGTGCGCAAGCAGGGAAGGAGCAAAGGGAGAGATAGAGAGAATCCACAGGCTTGATGCTCAGCATGGAGCTTGATGCAGGGCTCGATCCCATGACCCTGGAATCATTACCTGAACCAAAATCAAGAGTCGGACACTCAACGGACAGAGTCACCCAGGCACCCCCCATTCTTACCATTTTTAAGTATACAATTCAGTGGCATGAAGTAAATCCACAATGTTGTACAACCACTACCATGATTTCCAGAACTTTCTCATCACCCCAAACACAAACTCTATTCCCATAAAACAGTAATTCCCCACTCCTTCCTCCTCTCAGCCCCCTTGTAACTTCTATTCTACTTTTGGTCTCTAGGAATTTGCCTATCCTTGGTACTTCATATTAGTGGAGTCTTACAATATTTGTCCCATTGCATCTGGCTTGTGTCACTCAGCATAATGTCTTCAAGGTTCATACATAATATAGCATGTGTCAGAACAAAGTGGTTAATTTTAAGTGGTCGAAGGGTCATGGAAGTTTCCCTTGATGATTCCTACTGCTTTATGCACTACATGATGACAAAAATTCACCCATATGTCCTTCTATATTTTTGTTTGATTTAAAAAAGCTCCTTGGGGCGCCTGGGTGGCGCAGTCGGTTAAGCGTCTGACTTCAGCCAGGTCACGATCTCGCGGTCCGTGAGTTCGAGCCCCGCGTCAGGCTCTGGGCTGATGGCTCAGAGCCTGGAGCCTGCTTCCGATTCTGTGTCTCCCTCTCTCTCTGCCCCTCCCCCGTTCATGCTCTGTCTCTCTCTGTCCCAAAAATAAATAAACGTTGAAAAAAAAAATTAAAAAAAAAAAAAAAAGACAGCTCCTTTAATTCACTTGAAATTTCTGTTATGAGCAGCAAGTCTAAACAGATTATCAACAGTTTGGCTATCTCCAAGCACTGTTTTTGAACAGTCCTTTCCTTCCCCATGATTTGTGAGGCCTCCTTTACTATACATTAAATGTAGCTTTGGGGCGCCTGCGTGGCTCAGTTGGTTAAGCATCCAACTCTTGCTTTTGGCTCAAATCATGATCTCACAGTTTAGGAGATCGAGTCCCAAGTGGGGCTCTGCACTGACAGTGTGGAGCCTGCTTGGGACCCTCTCTCTTCCTCTCTCTGTCCCTCCCCAGTTCATGCTCTCTCTCCCCAAATAAATAAGCATTAAAAAAAAAATGCAGCTTTTCATTCTACCTAGCTTCCATCCTCAATTCCCTATTATTTTGCAATTCCCTGAATAAGCCAGGAGGCTAATTTCTTTGCTGCATACTTGGCCCCCTCTGCCAGACCATTCTAAAACAATCTCTGGGGCAACTCACTCTTGCACATCCCCCACCAAGGATGTCAAATCTCCTCAGCTTGGACCTCTAGCTTCCCTCAACCCCTATTCTACTCTCAACCAATGCTCTTGCCTCTAATCTGTGCAAAGGAGAGCAACTCATCACACCAAACCTAAATCTTCTGGTATCTCCCCTCCGCTACAAGTATACCCTTCAGTATCCAGGGTAATCCCTGCTCCTATACTGATCCCAACCTGTCTGGCCTGAGACATCCAGACCCTTTCTTCCTTGTAAAATCACTCTTTCAGTTGTCCTCCTCTCTGGGGCTCCCACCCTTCAATTCAAAGTCTCTTCTCACTGTCACTCCACCTAAAACCCTATTTTCTCTTACTCTCAGTTAATTCTCACAAATCTTTCTTTTCTCTCCACTTCCTCCCCTCCTCCCTACATAGATCCCAATAAAGACAATTTCCATGTGATTAAAGCCAATGAGCACTTTTAGTTCCTCTCTCCTTTGACCTCTGCAGCTTTCAGCACAGTTGGCCACTTTCTCCACGAAATATTCTCTCACCTGATTTCCAGGACTCCCCATCCTCCCAGTTCTCCCCCTTCCTTCCTCCACTCTGACTTCCCTTTATCTGTCTCCTTTGCAGGCCCATCTTCAAGACTTGATTTAGACCCTCTCCCCTTCTTACCTTACAGTTTCTCTTTAGAGATCCTGTTTTCATCCAGGGCTTCAGTTAATCACTTGAGCTTCTCTCCAACTTCTCAAAATATGATCTTGTCATGTCCCTGCAATAAACTTTTCAGTGGCACTTTAGGATAAAGACATAAAACAAAATAAAAATGCCTTATACCATGGCCTAAAAGGCCTCTCTGTCTGGTCTCTGTCACCACCTGAATCTGTGCCTGCACCTTCCCCAAACCCCCCCCCCCCCACCGGCCAAAAAAAAAAAAAAAAAAAAATCCACCAGTTCTTTTCAGTCTCTGGTGCTCTACACGTTCACACCACAGGGTCTTTGAAGACTGAGAGCTGTTCCCCATGCCCAAAGTACCCCTGTCTAACCGCTAGGTCTGTCACTTTCTTAGACCTCTTTGACTTTCATAAACAGATGAAGCCTCCTGCCCCCATTATAGGCTCTCACAGCACCAAGGACTGCTCCTTGGTGCCACTTGTCATTGTTGCAGCTGTTCATGTGTTGTTTCTGTCACCCTCCATGAGGGCAGAGACTGGTCATCACCATGTTCCAATGAATTGCTTCCCTACACTTCACTAGACTGGCATTTGCTAACTCTAAGAGGCTGGGCAGGTGGACCTTTGTGTGTGCTCTTCCACAGCACCCTGCTCTTGACCCTAACTCCTCTAAGTTCTTCACCCATTCAACCAGTTTTTTTCTTTTTCTCTTTTTTTAAGCTCATGCTGTGTTGTTAGACATTACACTAGACACTAGCTCTTCTGCTAAAATGTTTCTTCATACCTTGGGATCACAAACAGCACTGGAGAACCTGGTGAGAGCCACAGACTCTCTGCAAGCACTGGGAGGGCAAGGTCTGTGTGCCGTTCTGCTCTGTCTCTCGCACCCAGCAAAGAACTTGGTCCACAGGGGAACAAAATCAGTATTTGTTAACTGAAACTAAATGAACAAACCAAGTTGGTGAGGCATCCTAATGTGGTGGCTAAAACTGTGATCTGTATGGGCTTAACTCCTGGTCATTAGTTGTGCTGTGACTTAAGGAAGTCATGTCACCTTTCTGAGCCTCAGTGGGGAGTGTCAGGAAAACCGGGACCCTACATCCTGGGTGACTGTGAAGACTAAATTGGGCTAATACCATAAACTACTTACAGAGTATTCAGAAAATTTATTAAGTTATCACAACCACCCATTTTAATTTTTTTTTTTAATGTTTATTTTTGAGAGACAGAGACAGAGAGACAGAGCACGAGTGGGGCAGGGGTAGACAGAGAGGGAGACACAGAATGCGAAGCAGGCTCCAGGCTCCGAGCTGTCAGCACAGAGCCCCACGCGGGACTGGAACTCATGAACTATGAGATCATGACCTGAGCCAAAGTCGGACGCTCAACCGACTGAGCCACCCAGGCGCCCCAACAACCCTTTTTAAAGATGAAGAAACAGATGCAGGTAAAGTAACTTGCCCAGGGTTGCTCAGCTAACAAAGGGCAGGCCTTGGATTTAAACCCAACAACTTGGTTCTAGGGTACAGCTCTTTCCCTGTGCCCTACACAGTAATAATGCTCTTAGCAAATGTGTGTTAAGTCACAATGTGGGCTATTCTGAAGCATTTCTGAGGAGTGAAATGCACAATTTTCATCCTTAACAGTCCCCTCTACAACACCAGTAATTTCAATTAAGTTCTACCTTTATAACATGTATGATCTGCTGACAGTTTCAAATTAACCCCAGTGTTTATAGGTAAAAGCGAGGACCGAAGGAAAAGACTCTCGGGCAATAATCCACAGCCACACATCCATCTCGTGGGGCCCGCGCGTTTCCAGAGAAACTTCTGACCTACGGCGCCGAGGCATCCACCCCCGCCAGGCAGACGGAGTTGGGCGACTCAACAGGAGACTGGTTTCGCCGTGCGCGGCCCAAGGTCCCCAGCCCCTGGCCCCCGCCAGTCAGGCCCTGCGATGCTGGTGGTGCTCACCCCCAGGGGCGGAGAAGGCGTTGGGACTCACCTGTCCGCTCCGTTGAAGACACAGTCGGTCCCGGGTCTCTGGCTCCGTCCTTCCTCCCTCCCCCCCGCGAAGGTTTCCCTTGGTGGGCAGTCTTCCCCAGGCCTGGGAACAAGCCACCCAGGCCACCAGCCCCTCTACCCACAGCCAATCACGAAGCAGGAGACCTGAGAGCCCCCCCACCCCCACCCCCCCCCCCCCCGCGCCAGACGTGAGCTCGCAGACGTATGTCCCCGGAGTCCCAACGCAACCAATCAGGGCGCAGGACACAGGTTACGTGACCCTACGCAAAGCGGGGCTGCGCGGAGGAGGCCTGCCAGCGTGGGAATCAGCTTTTCTGGGAACAGAGCCAGGAGCCAGCAATTACTGCGGCTGTTTTCACACCCTTTCCTTACCAGCATTTAGGAAACGGGAGTTCCGGTCGTTTTGTCCCTTGAGGAATGTCACCAGCCCATAAGAAAAAATGTAGAATTCAGAAGCCGCTGTGTCTTTAAGCAATAGCCATTTAGAATTCCCAAAATAATGCCATAGGAAAGAACTAATTTATAAAAGAAATGTAGTCAAAACAAAACAACCCCCAAACCTCTTTGGAACATATCTAGTCTCCCTGCTACCCCCCTCCCACCCGCCCCCAGTAGTCAGCGACTGTCTGATTCGTCTTTAAAAGCCTCTCTCCTGCTGCTTTCACCTGAACACTTGTTTTTTCCGACAAACTGTCCAGTTCCATTCTAATTCTTACCTGTGATGCTCACCTTATAAACTAATTTCTCCTTAAAGCCAGTCTCAGTGTCCATCCCATTTATTCTCACATTTATCTATCAATCAACAAATATTTATGGTATGCCTATTAAGTGCCAAGCATGTGAAACCGCAATGAGAAGACACCGGTGGACAAGACAAAGGGGGTTTTAAAAGTACATTCCCTGTCCTGATGGAGTTTACATGTAGGACAGTGGAGGACAAAGACATTAACAACCGATAACATGATTAATCCCAAGTACAGTTAAATATTTCCAAAGACAGGGTGCCCCCACCCTGCCTAGTTGTCCTATGCTCCTGTGTAGAGCTGGAGTCAGGAAAGCTGTGATTTTCCCAGGCTGGAGGTCTGTGCACACTGTGCACAGTTCTAACAGCCTGAACTCACACCACTGTAATTCTTCCAGACTGCCCTCTCGCCTCGTGAACTCCTTGTGGATACTTAAGAATTTATTTTCCTATGAACAATATTTGGCACATGATAGGAACTCAGAAAATGCTAATTTGAGTCTACCCTTAATATTCACTTTGTGCTCAACAGGCTTTTTGAGAGGGACTAACATCTGCACCTTAAATTACACAGACTAGCAACAAGAATCCTAGCTCCTTCTCTCAGGATCATCTTTGGTCTCCAGGACATTCTAGAATTAAATGAGTAGCTAATGCATATGATGAGGTCAGGGAGTGATTGTCCAGTAACCTTTCTTCCCCTGAGTTACCCTTAAATAAAAATTCTATTACTCATGGCTTTATTGAACACTTTTTCCTGCGATATAAGGATTTGGGGTCCGGACCAAACAAAATGTTTCACTGCATTTAGGAAAAGGAATTGGAGTAGGTTACAGAGAAGAGAAGGAAGTCAAGGAATGTAGTAAACTCAAGCGCCTTACAACTGCATGCTGCAGTCACTGCTCAGGAGGGAGGGAGCAGATATGTACACTAGGGAGCTGGCAGCTTAGCTTGTACCAGGGTTCCACAGACTTGTGTAAGAAATGGTAATACCTATTACCCTGTGCATTGTAATCAAAACTTGAAACTGACCAAGTCAGCTCTGTCAACTGTAATAATAACTAAATGCTACCTGAAGTTTTTTCCATTCCAAATATTTAGTGAATTTCTAGGACAATACAACCAGGGGGGAAAAAACAACAACAACACTTGGATGGAGAGACGGAGGAAAGAAGCCAGTATAATGCATATTACACACATACAAAAATTACAAACATGTTTGAAATTGTGGGGAGATCCTAAAGTTTCTAGTACTTAAGAGATGCATTAGAAATAATACTGTTACTGGTCTTTTATATCCCAAGTTACTAATTTATTTCAAGTGAATGTAAAAACAAAGACTTTATGTAGGTTCTTTCAAAAGCTTGGTTTCCTCAACTCATTTTTTCCAAGATGCTAGAACAGAACACATTTGGTAATAAGATTTCAAGATATAATTTCTTGAATGAATAAAAGGCCTTAAATCCCTCAGCCACAAGCAGGATTTTCAGAACACTAGCTCCTCTAGTTACGGGAAACCACTGCATTCAAACATCTACTCAACTGGAACACACTGACTGCTACCTGTCTTTCCCTTTCAGTGATTCTTTTTATTTACAATTCAAACCAAACTGAAAAAGCTTTGCAAAAAACCCCCTAAAAACCAAATAGCCCTATGTTTAAAACAAAATATCAATGCCTATGCTGAAACAATGTTCTTTTACTAAAATATTTATTCTCATTAAAACGGAATCTTTTATTCCCCTGGATGGTGATGGTAAATCCTAGGTCTATGAATTGCTCGGTACTGTACAGTACAATCCGGTCTAAAGAGTAGCTTGTTATATACAAGTATCATGAAAAACAGCGAAAATATCACTCCTTATTAACAGTGGTGAAAGAAGATAAGGCATACTTTTTTCTTTTCTCAGTAATGGACCTTATCAATTAGTATTAATCCACTATCTAGGATACTTTTTAAAATGCTCATCATATAAAAATGTTACTGTTTCTGGATTTTGGATTCAAATGACTCTTACTTTACTTTTTGATACAATTATCTCACTGAACATCTATCACAACTGAAGACTGGGAAAATAAAAAAATAAAAGATTGGAATTCCAAAAGACAAAAACTTGCCTACAAGAGACAGGAATGGGATAATAATAGTAATGAAAATAATGATGGCTACCCAGAGCTAGAGCATACAGCTAAGCAGACTGTGCCCTACACAATCCAGGGAGCTACACAGCACGGCAGCCCTGCAGCTAACACTTAAGTGAGCTCCCTACCGCGTGCCAGGCACTGTCACGAGCATTTCATATGTAGTATGACGGAGATACTACTCTCCCCTCCATTTCAAAGACAAAAAAGAAGGCACAGAAGGTTAATAACTTGCTCAAGATCTCAAAGCTAATGAGTTGCAGATCCTGGCCTTTGACTCCAGAGCCCACATTATTAATTGTAGTGACTAACTCATAATTACAAGCCCCATTACCTGAAAAAAATCTCTTTGGTTTTAAATCCTTCTTGCAGATACCTATTTTTGAAAGTACAAAGTATTTGGAAGATAGTAATCTTATCTGGAATAATTTTGAAAAATACTATTTTACTACATATTGGAAGTTGTTCCTTCATTCAGAATGGCTACATGCGGTTTATAGACTCTCTAATTTGTAATCACATCTCATATAACAATGCTCTCCCACTTAACTAAAACAAAAACTTAAAGAAGAAAAAAACAACCACCACCAAGTACACAAGATTCCATATATGCATATACTTTAATAACAAAGTCACTTAGCTGTAAATGAACAAAGGGAGACAAGGAGAACTTAACACATGATACTTCCACAGATTTGCATCAAAACAGGCATACATGAAGCTTTAAAACATATTGTCTGTGTTAACAGAGGCTGTAACTACCAATTGTGATGGCGCATATTTTCTAAAACATTATTATCAAAGAGTGTAAAGTTAGATCAAACAATGATGTCAAGAAAATTTTGTCCTAAAATTTTAACAAAGTCTTTTAAGAAAGTCTAAAAACCTCCTATCTTCCCACATTGACACTCAAAACATTAATTTTTATATCAGGATATCAGTTTGCCACTTTAACTTTTACCATACATGAAAAATTATCAAAAATATATTGATGGGTCTATACTAATTGTGACTATTTCTATTTACATTAAGCAAATTTTTTATCAAGTTCTTTATATACAAATTACCATTCATCCTACGTGAAATTCATTAAAAAGTTTAAAACTACAGAAATGTCATTAGAAACAATGCATTTCAAAATGTAACTGCTTTCCATCAATGAAGGACATTTTAAAATAATTTAACTGAAAAAAGTATTGAACTCCCCACCAATTTCAGCTGCAACAGTATTCTTCCTGAATGTTTTCTGTGATTTAAGGGGAAAAAGAAACTGGGTAAAGTTTGATTTCAAGGAATTAAATGATAAAAAAATTGATCAGTGTTTATTGATCTTCAAGAAAGTTACAATCTAAATTAGGTTGGCACTAAGAAAACAGCAATATTTAAAATGTTTTATTATTGCTGTCCATATATATATATTATTACTGAAGTATAACTGACATACAATATATTAGTTTCCAGTGCACATCAATCACATTGATTCAATAATTATATACGTTACTCAATTATATACTTACTGTAAGTATAGTTAGCAATAATTTTTAAAAAAGCACACAGTTTAAGATAACTGAAGAAACAAAAGTCTTTAAAAACTGGCAAATGCATTGTATAGATATTTTTCATGTAAATTTAAATGATAACATAATATGCCACATCCAATTCAACTGAATATAGCCATGGCTTTTTGGATAACTCTAAAAAAGGGCCAGTTTTTTTAAAAAATTAAACTATTCCCTGAAAGAATTTAGATTTCAGAAGTATCACAATACATAAAAGAAACATAACATTTAAGAGGCAAAGATGCGGGGAAAAGTTCATAAAGGGATTATATTAATACTACTACAATAAAAAGTCACTTTGGTTGTTTTAGACTCATGGTCACATAGTAAGAAAATGAAAAAGATGTCTTTTTCTGAGAAAAAAACTTGAGCACAACATCATAAGTTTTTCAAATTTAAAGATCATCAATTAAGATGATCACTTTCAAAACTGAGTGAAGCACTCTGTCCAGTACAGATGCACTTCTCTTGTCTAATAATTAAATGGTTTTGTAACAATTACTGAAAAGTTAATGCCTCAGTTTCTCTAGTTTGAAAAAAGAGATTAGTTCTATTTTGGAAACTGTCTTAATTTATGTTGATTACACACTCCACTAAAGCAAGAAATAAGGCTTTAAAATATTTACCTAATTAACACTCTGTCGCTGGACCTTCGGACCAATACTCTGTGTATCCTCTTCCTGACTAGGACGTTTCCCACCACTGAGACCAGTGCCCATGGAGCTTCTTCCTACATATTTTAAAAAAATGTATGTTTACGATAGGAAAGGTAAAAAGAACAGTATGCTCAAATGCTTCATTCTTACCTTGCTTTAGTAAGTGAGTTTGCTGACTGTCTCCATGAGTATAATGTAAAATACCACTCCCCTGAGAGCAACCTGTTAGTATTTAAAACACAGTAAAATTATTTAAATTCTAAGTTGTATGTATTAAGACTACAAATCCAATTTTTAGTAACTGTATTAGGGCATTTATGCTTTTTCAGACTAAACTCCAATCCTTCATATGAACCAAAAACCATATGCTCAAATCAGGAAAACTTAAACTTAGGGTCATAGAAATGTTGACTTTTGGCTCAAAGGCAAAATCACTAATAATCATTTTCTAAAAAACATTTATTTACTGCATGACAACAAGACACTTGATCATAGAAGGAAAATATAGGGCAACAGTGAGATATATATCCTTCTTTCACCTCTTGTGCCTCTATTCCACATTCTCCCCTCAGAGCCTGTCCAAAACATATGCCCTTGGAGATAAGTGAATAAGGGCCTGCCAGATGAGAATTTAACAATTCAAATCACACAAGAATTCAGAAACAACATGGCAGTTACCTAGCAATTGTATCAACCCTTCTAAAAAGAACCAGTGTCACAGGAGAATGGGTTGGCCCAGGAAATAGGTTCTAGAGAAACATTTTTGTCAGTGTGTCTAGATGATGGACAAATATGAACATTCTAGCCCCTACAGAGAGGTTACCTTGGTCTGAGCAAGATAATCTACTATTTTTTATTATAGTTTCATGCTCATCAACTTCCTCCGGATAAAGAATTCAGCTTTTCAAAGTACTCAAAATTGGGAAAGTAGATCAGGGATGAAGCCTTCTATCATTGGAAAGGGATACCTCCACCATAAATAATGAACTAGTGTTCCTTGAGATTTTAAGTCACATGATTTTTATTTTTTCGTTTAAATTTTAGTTAATATACAGTGCAATATTGGTTTCAGGAGGAGAATTCAGTGACTCATCACTTACATACAACACCCAGTGCTCATCACAACAAGCGCCCTGATTTTTAAACTTCTAGTGTGCCCTTCACAGAATGGTCACCTCTCATTAAATTAAAAACCCTCAGTTCTTGGGACTTGTAAGGCTGTTACGGCTGAAGTCAGACTCTGGACTATGGCAAATTTACCACTGAATGGTGCTACTCCTGGTTTTACCATTGGCAGGGCTTCCCCTAATAGTGATACTTGTCGCCTTGCATTATTGTACAAGATTTATTTAAAAAAAATTTTTTTTTAATGTTTACTCTCGAGACAGAGACAGAGACAGAGTGTGAGTGGGGGAGGGGCAGAGAGAGAGGGAGACACAGAACCCAAAGCAGGCTCCAGGCTCTGAGCTGTCAGTATCAGAGACTGATGCAGGGCTTGAACTCACAAACTGTGAGGTCATGACCTGAGCTGAAGTTGGACACTTAACTGACTGAGCCACCCAGGCGCCCCAGTACAAGATTTATTTAAAACTTCACGTAACAACATGAATGGACTTAATTCCACTGAATTATACATTTAAAGTGGTTAAGTGCTAACCATTTATATGTGTGTGTATATATATATATATCATATATTTTACAATCAAGAAAACTTCACTTGATCTTAGCCAAAAGGCCGAGAAGCGATAGAATCAAGAAAGCTTCAACAAATAACTTTCAACTATCATATTTATTCATACTTTATACATTTGTTGCATGCTTGTTTATGCTAAAGGCTATAACAGGTACTAGGGATACAAATATTACTAAGACATGAGGTCTTGTCTTCAAAGCATTTACAGTCAAGTAGATGACAGATACATAAAATCACTAAGTACAAATAAGTGTTACTAGGTTCTAGGAGGGAAGTTTTTATAGCACACAGTGGGGACACTGAAGAAGGAAAAGTCAATTTTACTGGAAGATTCACAGAGGTAGGCTAAATCACAGACTAGTCACCTCATTTTCTCAAGTTAATCAAATTCATTCTTCTTCCAGTTCTAAGATAAATGAGAATAATCTCATAAACGAAATACTGAGTGAAACCAGCCAGGCAAAAAAAAAAAAAAAAAAAGATTACAAACTATAGGATTCTATAAAGTGCAAAAATGGGCAAAAATTATAGTATTAGAAATTGGGAGAGTGGCTACTTTTGAAGAGGAGGTGGTAAATTAATAAGTTCAATAAATACATTCAGAATTTCCTTAAGATGGCATTTTATTTCTTTAGAGAGCTAAATGATAAAAGCAGGCACTTAGACTCTTCCTGAGTCCGTAAATTGATGAATATCTCAACTGCCTATAACTTCCCCATAAAAAATGCAGTAAGTTATATTGTCACAAGAATAACAGTACAAGAGACAATGAGTAGAGCAAAGAGCTTTGCTGAATCAACTGGCTTATGACTAGCATAGCTGCTTATAAAAATCAGAAATCCCCACATTAACTGTATCTTCAGGGACATTACAGTGGTTAAATTTCGAATGCCAAGATTATATAAGATGACAAATCTTAGAATGAAAATAGCTTTAAACAAACTCCCATATTTCTTATTTCTAAAAATCCCATGTTTTCTGAGGGCAAAAAGTTTGTATGATCACAGTCCTCTTATGTTACACTATCAATAGCACCAAAAGGATTTTTCACTCATAAAATTCGAATGAAGACACCATGGGGGGAAAAATCGCATAGAAAATGTATTCAAAGGAAACATACCAAAAATTTAATAATGACTGTCTCTAGTGGATGGAATTGTGGGTGATTTTTATTTGCTGTTTTCTATTTTTCTGAATTTCCCAAGTTCTCTATAGTGAATAGTTTTTTTAAGCAGTTTTGAGGTATAATTTACATACCATAAAATTCACCTGTTTTAAGTGTACAATTTAATAATTTTTAGTAAATTTACAGAGTTGTGTAATCATCAGCACAATCTAATCCAGTTTTAGAACATTTTCATGCCCATTTGCGTTCATTCTCATTCCTACCCCTAAACCTAAGATAACCATTAACTTAGTTTCTTTTAAAGGCATGCCTTTTCTGGACAGTTCATATAAATGGAATTGGGCAGTATGTCGTCTTTTGTGTCTGGATTCTTTAACTTAACATAGTATTTTTGAGGTTTATCCATAATGTAGCATGTACCAGCATTTTATTCCTTCTTATGAATTAATATTCCATTGCATGGATGTACATTTTGACTTATTATAAATGAAGCTATCGAAAACAGTCTTATGATTCCGTAAGTCTTCATGTAGACGTGTTTTCATTTCTTTTGGACAGACACTTAGGAATGGAGTTTCTGGGTTGTAAGTTAAATTTATGTTTAGCTTTTTCCAAAGTGGCTATAACATTTTACAGCCCATCTCTCAACAACGTTTGAGGGTTCCAGTCTCTACACATCCTTTACAGCACTTGTTACTGTCACTTCTCAGGCACTCTATTTTTTTAATGTTTATTTTAAAAAAAAATTTTTTAAGTTTATTTATTTACTTTGAGAGAGACAGAGACAGCACAAGTCGGGGAGGAACAGAGAGAGGGAGACAGAGAATCCCAAGCAGGCTCTGCACTGTCAGCTTGGAAACCAATGTGGGGCCTGAACCCACAAAACCTCAAAGATCATGACCTGAGCTGAAACCAAGAGTTGGACGCTTACCGACTGAGACACCCAGGCGCCCCAAATGTTTATTTATTTTTGAGAGAGAGACAGACAGAGTGTGAGTGGGGGAGGGGCAAAGAGAGAGGGAGACACAGAAACCAAAGCAGGCTTTAGGCTCTGAGCTGTCAGCATAGAGCCCGATGTGGGGCTCGAACTCACAAGCTGTGAGATAATGACCTGAGCTGAAGTCAGATGCTTAACTGACGGAGTCACCCAGGTGCCCCTGAATGGGTATTCTTAGTGGAAAAAAATTAAGTTAAAAATTAATAGGGTGGCTGGGTGGTTCAGTTGGTTAAGCATCTGACTCTTGATTTCGCCTCAGGTTGTGGTCCCAGGATTGTGGAATCGAGCCCCACGTCGGGCTCTGCAATGAGCACGGAGCCTGCTTATGATTCTTTCTTTCTCCCTCTTTCTCTCTCTCTCTCTTTCTCCCCGCACCACCCCCCCACCTCCCCACCACCTGCCTCTCTGCCCCACTTGGGCTCTCCCTCTCTCTAAATTAAAAAGAAAAGGAAAAACATTAAATTAAAAATTAAATAAAACCTAAAACATATTACTATCGGAGGCACCTGGATGGCTCAGTTGGTTAAGCATCTGACTTTGGCTCAGGTCATGAGCTCATAGTTCGTGGGTTCAAGCCCATGTCAGGCTCTGTGCTGACAGCTCAGAGCCTGAAGCCTGCTTCAGATTCTGTGTCTCCCTCTCTCTCTGCCCCTCCCCTGCTCCCACTGTGTGTGTGTCTCTCTCTCTCTCTCAAAAATAAATAAGCATTGGGGCGCCTGGGTGGCACAGTCAGTTAAGCGTCCGACTTCAGCCAGGTCACGATCTCGCGGTCCGGGAGTTCGAGCCCCGCGTCAGGCTCTGGGCTGATGGCTCAGAGCCTGGAGCCTGTTTCCGATTCTGTGTCTCCCTCTCTCTCTGCCCCTCCCCCGTTCATGCTCTGTCTCTCTCTGTCCCAAAAATAAATAAACGTTGAAAAAAAAATTAAAAAAAATAAATAAGCATTTAAAAAATTTTTTTTAATTATTATCATAATTACATTATGCTTTGTTTTATTTTAAGAACAAAAATACTTCAATACATCTGTATATAAGTTACATAGAATATTGACCTTTGATATGCCTTGTGAGACACTATAAGATAAAAGCCTACAAACAGGATAAGTAGAAGGAAAAAATGGATATGCTTCAGAAGTATCTAATCCTTTCAAATGGAACAAAAACTGGAGGGAAGAATGCTTTAATAGCAAGTCAAATCCTCAGGATCTTTCCATAATCACTTGCTCCCATTTCCAGGTCCATAATGCTCTCTCCTTCATCTGCCTACCCAAATTGCTATCCACCCCACAATCTTCCAAGAAAACTTCTTGACCTAAATTCTACTATGTGTAAAGATGTTTTTCATCTCTAAAATGTCACTAATGAAATGAGGGTATACATGTGTGAGTGCATGTATATACACATGTATGTATGTGTACAAAGAACTTACTATACAAAGATAGATTACAAAAGATAGATTTTTTAAAAACATAGTGAGGATTCAATAAATATGTATTTGATTATTAATCTCTCTATGTTACTAAGTGTAGAAAATTCCTTTTCACTTACTTCCACTGCTGCTACAACCTGGAATATTTTCTCCAGGAGAATATCCCATGAGGCCTCCATTCCCATTAGGATTAGAAGGCACTGATGCAAGAAGACCTAAAGGGAAAAAATTTCCTATTAAGTTATGCTCAAGATCAAATTCAAGGATAGGTACACATAAACAACTGCCAAAGAAACAAACAAAAGGTAATTGCTGACATACCTAGTCCTCTATATCGTGAAAGCTGCTGATAAATCTGTTTCATCCTCTCAATATTCAAACGGCTTGCCTCAGCATGGTTCACCATTGGTTTAGGATAATTAACTCCTATCAAACATTTGGCTACCTTTTGGATACCTTCTGGTGCATTCCAGGGATCATAGATATATTTTGCAGGGAAACCTCTTAGGACAGGCAAATAACGCCTTTTGGGAGAAGGAAGAAAAACTATTAATAAAATGAACTATAAGCAAATTATAACAAACTAATTATTAGCTATGAATGATCAAAATCAAGTTAATACCATTTAAATGATTTGTTTACCCATCTCCTCATTTCTGCTGCCCATGATAAGTGGGGAAAACCTTAAGTGTTGCTTAAACATAAAATTTTCTTCCTGGATTAGTTATTCCAAACTGAATAAAAATCACCCTTGATTTACCTGATATAGTCTCCATTGGGATCTGTTCTCCTACCAAAACCAACAGGGCAATAGCAGTGAAAAAACTGTTGGAAAAAGGAACTACAAGACAGCCACATCCAACTTCCAGCATTTATGCTCCAATCTGCATCAAGCAATAATTCTTCAAATACCTTCAGAAGTAACAGTAACCAATTAGTTTGTACACATATAATTCTCAAAGCAACCATTTTCCAGGTCTCTGTAGATCAAAAGTCAAGGAAAAGAAAATCTAGCACAGAACTATAAAATTAAACTTTCTAAAGTCAGCCTCTTTGTCAATGTTCTGTTCTGTAATGAGTTATTTCAGGGAAAGAAAAATATCAGTAATATAAGTGAATTTCTGAATAGAATTCACCTTTCTAATCTTTGCCGGTGGTATTGGGACCAGGGTAAAATACTCAAGTCAACGATTCAAATAAAAAAATGAAAGAAAAAAAGCAGTAAACATTTTCGAGAAAGCAAACATATTACCAAATAAATCACTAACAAAACTTTAGAAGCTTGGTACCACTGGCCTACATAGAGGGAGCACTCAAATATAAATGACCTTTATGGGAATGCAAGCTGGTGCAGCTACTCTGGAAAACAGTATGGAGGTTCCTCAAAAAATTAAAAATAGAACTATTTTACGACCCAGCAATTGCACTACTAGGTATTTATCCAAGGGATATAGGTATGCTGTTTTGAAGGGACAAATGCATACCAATGTTTATAGCACTATAAACAGTACTATCAACAATAGCCAAAGTATGGAAAGAGCCCAAATGTCCATTGATGGATGGATGGATAAAGAAGATGTGGTATATATAGACAATGGAGTATTACTCGGCAATCAAAAAGAATGAAATCTTGCCATTTGCAACTTTGTGGATGGAATTAGACGATTTTATGCTAAGTGAAATTAGAGAAAGACAAACATCATATGACTTCACTTATATGAGGACTTTAAGAGAAAAAAAAAGATGAACATAAGGGAAAGGAAACAAAAAATAAATACAGGGAGGGGGACAAAACAGAAGAGACTCTTAAATATGGAGAACAAAGGGTTGCTGGAGGGGTTGTGGAAGGCTGGATGGGCTAAATGGGTAAGGGGCATTAAGAAATCTACTCCTGAAATCATTGTTGCACTATATGCTAACTAATTTGGATGTAAATTAAAAAAATAAAATAAAAAAAATATATATATATAAATGACCTTTAAAAATGCACTAGCATTATAGAGTTTAAATTTGGAATTCCTTGACCAAGTTAAAATGAATTTTTATAAATTCATTAAGTGTTTGCTGTAACATCTACCTCACGTACAACTTTGTACTAGGAAATATAGGAGATGAAAAAAAAAAAAAAACCCCAAAAAAGGATCAGATGGGGCGCCTGGGTGGCTCAGTTGGTTGAGGGTCTGACTTTGGCTCAGATCATGATCTCATGGTTCGTGAGTTTGAGCCCTGCATCGGGCTCCATGGTGACAGCTCAGAGCCTGGAGCCTGCTTCAGATTCTGTGTCTCCCTCTCTCTGCTCCTCCCTGGCTTGCACCCTGACTCTCAAAAATAAACAAACATTAAAAAAAATTTTTTTAATGGATCAGAAATGGTCCTTGGATAGGGGAAAGTTATGTTATAAACAGGAAGGTAAATCAAGTCCTATTACATATAACCACAAGATGATGTCATAAAATGCAGTATGTTTCACTTTACATACTAGGTTACTAAAAAGCTGTGATTTTGAAGTGAAGTAAAATCATACGGGCTTAAAATTTTACAATATAAATTCAATATTTCTAAGAATTCCAGGTGAATCCTTTTTTGTAGTAGAAATAATCACCTATAAATATGTTAATCTAGTAAGTCCAGAGTGTTATTAGACCTTATAGTTCCCTTGATGGCTAGGCTGGTTCAGTCTCTGAAATGACTTTAGGTTAATCAAACCAGTTTTCACATTTTTCCTATCTGATTATACCATTCTGCTCTCCAAGAGTGTGCCTCTTTAGGGATTTAAATTCTTTACCCACTGAAAAAATTAGACTATAAACGAATCTACATAATAGACAATTTATAGGAATTGTTTAATAAAGTACAGAGTCTTTCAAAGTAAGACTGTACCATATTAGTTAGCAGAATACTTACTTTCATTCCTTCTTCCCAACTAATCCACAGGTCACCTCGGGTCAGGAAGCAAGCAACTGCATGTCTGGCTAAATGGTGAATCCAACCCTCCTGACGAAGCTGTGTCATGATGGCATCAATCCATGGAAAGCCTGTCCGTCCTTCTGCCCATTTTGCTAAAGCCTCAGGATTCTTATCCCAAGGAATCTGAACACAGATGGGGTTTCCTTCCATTTTATCAAAGCGTGGATTATTTGTTGCTGCTGTATAGAAAAATTCACGCCATAACAGTTGCCCATAAAGGGAAAGGGGAGGGGAACTGTTCTTCTTTACCTAAGGTTAAAATGCAAATAAGTATTATAAGCAATTTTTAAAAAAGTATTCTGAAAATCAAGCTTCAGTTTTAGATAGTACCTTTTTGTAGAGATCTGTTAGTTTGAAGTAAAATAGTCGACATGACAAACAACCAAATCGAAGATAAGGACTGAGTCCAGTAGGGCTAGCAAGCAGTGAATTTGCATTCATTCGAGGTCTTTCAAAGTTTGCCACCCACGCCTGAAAATACACAGAGAGAATTATGCTAACTAATTGCCTTTTCCATTTTAAAGAGTATTTAAAACTGATATATATTTCTTTAAAGTTACATAGTTCTGGGGCGTCTGGGTGGCTCGGTTGAGTGTCCAACTCTTGATTTCTGCTCAGGTCATGATCTCATGGTCATGAGATCAAACCCCGCTTCAGGCACTGTGCTGGGCATGGAGCCTGCTTAAGATTCTCTCTCCTTCTCCCTCTGCCCCTCCCCTGCTCACACTCTCTAACCTCTCTCAAAAACAAAAACAAAAAAAAGTTACATACTTCTTGGAGAATAATATCTTATTATCCCAGCCACAATCATGTTTTAATAAAAAACACAGCAGAATACAATTAAGCATTCTTTTGTTTTAGCCATCCTGGTGTAGCACATACTCCTATGAAATAAATTACCTTCAAATTCCTAACACGAAGCTGAGAGCACTTTCAACCTGTCTCCTTGACACTGAGGTAAAGGTGAAATAGAAGAACTTTATCTTAGCTTCAAAGTTATGGTCATCAGATACCAGCTTACACAGAAAGAAGAGGTAGTATTGGTAGTAGCTAAAGAGGAAATAATCAGCAGAGGAGGAAAAAAAATATCTAAATGAAGAGATGGTTGTTAATTTTCAAACAATTAGGTCTGTGCTGTTTTAACTATTTCTCTCAATTCCTCTTGTTCAACAGTCTACTTTTTGGTTTTAAAAAAGAGTGAAATTATTCTTTAGATGCCAGTTTGGAAATACAAGCATGATCTATGTTATCATACTTTTCTTTCCAAATGCCGTTCCAAACGTGTAAGTGCTTCAGTTTCTCCGCCTGGCCATACTGCAGAGGGTAAGCCATCTGTATCAAAACCTAAAAAAAAAAACAAAAAAAAGAAAAAAGAAAAAATATTCTTCTGGAACTAAAATAATTTTTATTGAACCGCAACAGGTAGGAAAAAAATACTTTGCAGAATAATTTATGACAGTAGCATAAAAATGAATTGACGGCCCTGGATAACTCCTCATATATAAGGATACATCATGGTCTCTATTCTTTAGGATGAACATCTTAAGGTGATCACAGATAGATCACATTTACAGAACACATAAATAATGTACAGATATATCACTTCTTAGTTTAAGAGTTTCTTTTAGATTTTTTTCTCCTTTCCCTCTTAATGCAAAATACTTTACATGTCAAATTAGAAGTGAGATTTTCTGAGTGATTTATTAACTCTTAAGCTCTGCATTTATTACCATTTACACCTACCAAGTTCTTCCAGTGAAGGGACTCCATATTTCTCATCATGGTCATCAGACAGAGGAGTTGTGCACTTTTCTATTAGTTCTGAAGTAATTGTCTCTACGGGTATCTCTAGTGGTTCCATTTTGCTGATGAGAGTCTGGAATCTTTTATAAGTAAGAGGTGGTTGTCCACCATTGAGTTCAATGATCCTAATAACAAAGTAAAATAAAAATATAATTTGACTGGTAAGTTCTGAAAAGGCTTAAAACCAGAAAATAAAATTAATTACTTAAGACTTCTAGGCAGATGTAAGCTCCTTATACAACCATGAAAATTACTAAAGTAGTTATTGAATCTAAAAACCATTCTCGCAATTTTTTAAACATCTGCTACTTGTCAAAAATATACAGTATGCAAATACCAAAACCTTTAAGACAAAGGGTATCATTAAACATCTATGAGTGAAAAAAACAAGCAGCTAAATTAGCCTAAAAGCAGTAACATAAAAATAATACATATGAAAAGGTAAAAACATTAAAACTCAGCTCAAAGAATCTCTTAATCGTCAGTAAAAACTAAACCAGACCAATACAATATCAAGGAGCAATAAGCAAGTCTCATTAATTAGGATTCTATATTACTGTAGTGACAATCACTTGTTATTTTCTATTGTGCTTATCATGCATTTGTTTAAAATGTCAGCATATGTATCTTATGTACATTTTACATTCACTTCTGATCACTGATTGCCTCAATCAAGTTATAGTAAAAAGAAAAATTAGCTTTGACAATGGTAGTTTGGATCAGACACTATTTGGGAATAACCAATTATTTTCTTTTACGATGGCCATTTGCTTGACATTTAGCCCTAATAAAGAAATACTGTAAAATCTAATTCCTTCATTTTATGGATCAAAAACTAGAGCCTACTGAAAGAGTTAAATAAGTTAGTCAAGGTTGCATAACTAATAAATAGGAAATCAAGGTTTCCTTAATCCAAATGTAGTACATTTTTACAAAGTTTTTAACTTAAATTCCAGTTAGTTAACATATTGTATTATATTAGGTTGAGGTGTATACTTTAGTGATTCAACACTTCATACAACACCCAGTGTTCATCACAAGTGTCCTCCTTAATCTCCATCACCTATTTAACCCATCCTCCCAGCCACCTGCCCCTCTGGTAACCATCAGTTTATTCTTTATAGTTGAGAGTCTGTTTCTTGCTTTGCCTCTCTCTTTTTTTCCTTATGCTCATTTGTCTTCTTAAATTCCATTTTCCTTCATAGTGTATAAGAATGCAAAAAGATTTCTGCACACTGATTTTATAACCTGTGACTTTACTGAATTCATTTATCAGTTCTAGTAGTGTTTTGGTGGAATCTTTAGGGATTTTTATATACAGTATCATGGCATCTACAAATAGTCAAGCGTTTTACTTCTTCTTTACCAATTTGGATGCCTTTTGTTTCTTTATGTTGCCTAATTGCTGTGGCTAGGAATTCCAGTACTATGTTGAATAAAAACGGTGAGAGTGGATATCCTTGTCTTGTTCCTGACTTTAGGGGAAAAGCTCTCAGTTTTTCACAATTAAATATAATGTTGACTATGAGTTTTTCATACAAGGCTTTATTATGTTGAGATACATTCTCTCTAGACCTACTTTGCAGAAGGTTTTTATCATGAGTGGATGTTGTACTTTGTAAAATGCTTTTTATGCATCTATTAAAATGATCATAATGGTTTTAATCCTTTCTCTTATTGGTGTGATGTATCATGTTGATTTTTTGCGAATATTGAGCCACCCCTGCATCTCTGGAATAAATTGCACTTGATCGTGATGTATGATTTTTTTAATGTATTGCTGAAATTGATTTGCTAATATTTTCTTGAGAATTTCTGCATCTATATTCATGAGAAATATTGGCCTGTAGTTCTTTTTTTTTTTTTTTTTTTTGGTCTTTATCTGGCTTTGGTATCAGGCTGAACTGGCCTCATGGAATGAATTTGGAAGTGAAATTAAGAAAATAATCTCATTTATAATTGCACCAAAAACAATAAGATATATATATATAAGAGATATATGACTTTCAGCTTAATATCAAATAAGACCCCTGCCTGAATCAAACTACAGTTTTTATACATTTGGAAAAGTAGAACAAAATTAACTAGTTTTTCATGTAACTTATAGAATTAGCTTTATTAACTAGATAAAATGAGCAAAGAACTAAAAAAGTATTTAAAAGGTCCATAAATTATGAGATTTCAAGTTCAGCACTTGTAAGGATGACAGTATGCCAAAAGTTAGTATGCTAATGAATCTTATAAACCTTCAAAATTCAAAGAATATAAATACTTTCTAAATTTAAACTTACCACAGAATTTTTTTTGGACAAAGCATCACCAAGAAATGATATTTAAAAAAAATACACTTTGAGAAATAAGATATTATGCCACATTTTAGAGGACTACAGCTATGCAAAGTAGTATTACATACAATTTGCATCTGAAATTAAAATCCAGATGAGGTATACATACAGGAGAGGCACCTGGATGGCTCAGTTAGACAAGCATCTGACTCTTGGTTTCAGCTCTGGTCATGCATGGTTCATGGGATCAGGCCCCCCCGGGATTCCTTCTCTCTCTCTCTGCCCCTCCCCTGCTTGCACACTTGTGTAAATGTTCTTTCTAACTCTCTCACAATAAATAAATAAACATTAAAAAAAGATATACATGCATGAAATAAAATAATTTAAGACAATCATATTGAACATATCAAAGCGTAGTATAGCTTTATATCATATTAACTATGAGATTAATATTACTAAGAGCCCTGAAAGGCAAGACCACAGGTTGAGTTAGAACAGTCAAGGAAAATTACGTGATACTCGTAATAGTTTTGAAAGTGAAATTCTGAGTATTTTTGTCTTATGCACTAAATGTGCCTGTAATTTTGGCATCTCTCATTGAGTAAATAAAAAATCACAGCAGTTAAAAGGCTAAGGACTTAACATACATTCATTTAATTCTCCCACAATTCTATGTCTATGTTGTTATTTTCATTTCACAAACTTAAGTCCCACAGGTTAAAACTTACTGGTCCATGTGCTTAATACCACTAAACTGTATGCTTAAAAATGGTTGAGATAACAAATTTTATGTTATGTATATTCTACCAGAATAAAAGAAAAACTTACTTGTCCAGGTCATATAATGTATGTGAAATTCGTACAATAACTTCTACTCCAGCTTCAGTAGCCAGTTTCTTAATGGCTGCATCTCGTTCCTTTCCAAAGGGCTCAGAATCATACTCAATTGAAAGTTTAGTAATGTTCCATTCCTAAAGTAAGAAAAACGGACAAAAATATACACAAATTTTAATAATTACTTTTTCTATTACAACAACACATTCTGGAAAAAGTGATAAGCTCAAACTCTACATATGAAATTATTATACATAAATCAAACTTTGAATATGCAGGAAGAAACCATACAATTTATAAATTCAAAAATATGTTAAGAAATGTATAGTGATTAGATTTCAAGCATTGTACTAGGCATTAGACAATCTAATAATATGCTTAAAACCAGCTTCCTACACTAAATGTGTTTGTATAGCACTCTACTTTTCAAATAATTTACATTTGTTCCTCAAAATAATCCTCAGTTTACCTCTTTGGTTGGTATCTCCATTTGGCAGATAGGATTATTTTAAAAATTTAGGGACTTGCCCATGTTCACAAAGAGCCAGAATACCTGAATTTATGTCTGTTGATTCTAAGAATTGGTCTTTCATAAACCTTTGATAGTTAATATGGTATACACAATGCTTTGCTGAGGTACTCTTTTGTAATTTGTTATTTCTGATTACCAAAAAATGCTAACTGTGGAGATACAGAGATAGTAATAATAATACCAGATATTTAGTGAGTATCAGGTGCTATATTGATAAGTTATGTACACATCTCCTTATAGTGATTTTCAGTGTGGAGACTGTGACTTCAGGTAATTAACTGATTTCCCCAGCGGGTAGTAGCTTTTCTTTTTAATTCTAAAATCTACTCTGATATATCTTACAAAGAAAAAAAAAATCAACAGCAATTCTACCATTAGTTAACTAATTATATAGTAAACACACTAATTCTCTAAACCTGGACAGTTTAGACAAGGGCTGTTTCCAATGGTGTGATTAAAAAAAAAAATTGCTACTATAAACCATGCAGTGTCTATCCTTATCTTTATGCGTTCATCTTAAACATTCTGGGGCATTTGTTCTATTTTTCCTAGAAATAGTCCCTTGAAAAACAATGAATGGATAAGGTAAGCACATTTAAAATTTTTATAGACACACCAAATTTTCCACCAGATCTAGTGTACCAATTTACACTCTCATCAGCAGTACACCAAAGTGCTGGCTCCCCATACACTTGTCAATAGCATGTGTTAAAGGTTTTTTTAAAAAAAACCTAACACATACATATACATGGAATAAACAGAAAAATAATTTTTAAAATTTTATTTTCTTGAAAACCTTGAAGAATGCATATCAAGTGATCAACAGCTTTTACCTTTGAAGAGTAGAATTTAGGAGTGCAAATAAAGTAATTATTTTTTATTTTACACACAGTTGCACTGTTCACATTTGTTAGTACAATCACGTACTGTTTTTGAAATTTAAAAATAAAATTAAAATGAGTAGGAAAGCATTATATTTCTTTGTTTTATGGACAAGAAGTATAAAGTAGCATTTAAAAAACCCAGGATCTAAGGGCGCCTGGGTGGCTCAGTCAGTTAAGCTTCTGACTTCAGCTTGGTCACAATCTCATGGTTGGTGAGTTTGAGCCCTGCATTAGGCTCTCTTCTGTCAGCACAGAGCCTGATTTTGGATCCTCTGTCCCCCTCTCTCTCTGTCCTTCCCTCACGCATGCACACACACATCCACTCTCTCAAAAATAAAATAAATGTTAAAAAAAAAACCACACATAGGCTCTAAACTCAGACCTCCTGAGTTAAAAGACTGGCTCAACTATTTGCACAAATGGCTAAACTCCTCCTGCCTGCTTCCTCGTTTATAAAATAGGTAGATTGTAAGTAATGTGCTTAGAGTAGCTAGCATATAATAAAAACTATGTATTTGCTACAGTAAAACAAACAAAAAAAAACCATTGTTACTGTTTACATGACATAATGCAAGTAAATTGTTAAGGACATAGTATGCAGTAAGTCCTCAATGAATGGCAGCTATTATTACTAGCCATTCAGATATTTCTTCTTTTGTGAGTTGCAGCTTATGTTTGCTTGGTTTTCTATGGCAATGAATTTTTCTCTTTGGACTTGTAAGAGCTCCTTATATTTTAATGATAGCAACCTTTCTCTGCCTTTTACGTTACAACTTTTTTTTTCCTAAGTAGTAGTTAAAAATTCTATGATTTTTAAAATGTTTACTTATTGAGTGAGAGAGAGAACATGAGTAGGAGAGGGGCAGAGAGAGAGAGGGATACAGAGAAGCCCAAGCAGGCTCCATGCTGTCAGTGCTGAGCCTAACATGCGGCTCAATCCCACAAACCATGAGATCATGACCTGAGCCAAAATCAAGAGTCGGACACTTAACTGACTGAGCTACCCAGGCGCCCCTCTATGATTTTTTTATAAATAAGTTTTTAGTTTTTAGATAGATGATAGAGTTTAAGATGACTCAGTAACACTCCCTTCCCTTTTTCCTTGTAAAGGAAGGGAACATAAATCACAGTTAAAGATCAAAATATAGACCACATTACTAGTAAAGAAGAATTGGAGAAAACATACTAGGTTTATGGGCAGGTAAGCTTGAGAATATTTCATCCCTGAATAAAACAGATTTACCCACCCAATGATAAGCAACACCTTCCCTGCAATGGGGGCTCCCCTATAAAATTTATGACTCAGGAGAAGAGAATAGGATATGTGTTCTTAGCAAGTGAAGAAAAGAAAAGGTACAATCTGAGCTATGCTCAGCTAGGTCCTTCTACTAAACTCACCAATGAAATCTTTAACTTCTTCTCTGGGGATAAATTAGTGATTATCTCTCCACAATAAATATGAAAAGATACAGAAGAGAAGGTTCCCCAAACATTAAATGTATTCACTCATACGTCAAATATTATAATTCTTAATACAGGCCAGATATAACACTAGGTCCCTCCTTCCTGGAGCCTACTGAGGAAGATTGATAATCTGGAGATAAATTTAAAAAGTACTAACTATTAGAAAAAAATATAATGCTATGATAGGAAATATGGGGAAGAGGGTAATAAGCTAGTAAGCTAATTATCTACTCTCTTTCCTTCCCAATTACACTGGTTAGCTTTCAGTAAGTGGTAAAAGTACATATCCTTGCTTTACTCCTTATCTTAGGCAGAAAGTACTCAATATATCACCATTAAGAATGACATTAGTTATGTTTTCTTATAGACAACCTTTATCAAATTAACACTTACAAATTTTCTATTCCTAGTTTAAAGGTATTTTTAATCATAAATCAATGTTGAATTCTGTCAAATGCTTTTTCTTCATCTATTGAGATAATCATAATATATTTTCCTTTATTCTATTACTAGGAAGAATTATTTTAATTGATTTTTATAATGTTGAACCAGTTTTGTATTCCTGGAATAAACCTCACTGGATCATGATGTAGTATTGTTTAAAAATATTGCTAATTTCAATTTGTTAATATATTATTAAGAATATCTGAGTCTGTTTCTGGGAGACATTTGGCTATCCCCCCCTTTTTTTTTTCCTTAAAATCTCTTTATCAGGTTTTGATATTAGAGTATGGTATTAGAATTATGCTGGTTTCATAAAACAAATGTTTTGGGGAAGTGTTCCCAACATTTCCCCATATTTTCTGAGAAGTACTGTAAAATTGGTATGATTTCTTTCTCAAATACACGATAGAATTCACAATTAAAGCCATTCTGGGCCTGGAGTTTTATGTATGGAAAGGTTTTCCATTATAAATTCAAGTTCTTTAAGAGATAAAGGACTACTCACTTTTCCTTTTTTTTCTTTTTCTGAGATTTCTGTAACTTGTACTTTCAAGAAATTTTTCATTTCATCTTGGTTGTCTAATTTATTGGCATCATGTTTACATCCTTTATAATACTTTTGAAGTTTAGAGAATCTCTAGTGATAGCCCCCTTTTTTATTCCTGATAAAGAATGATAGAAATGCTATGATAGAAATTTTCTCCCTTTTTCACCCTGATCAATATTGCTAGAAGTTTATCAATTCAATCTTTTCAAGATCCAGTTTTTGGCTTTGTTGACTGAAATCAATCAGGATTCAGTCAAGAAACAGACAACATCAGCAATTTGAACAGGGAACATTTAATATGAAGAATATTAGCAAGTAAAAGGTGGTCAACAATGACAAGGAGTAAAAGAGGAGTTAAAGCTACACTATCCAATATGGTAGATAGTCACTACCCACAGAAGTGGCTTCTGAGCACTTGAAATGTAGCTAACTGGAACAGAGATGTGCTGTAAACATAAAATATACACTGAATTTCAAAGACTTCATATGAAAAAAAGATTAAAACAGCTTAAATTTTAATACTCATTTTACATTAAAAGGATATTTTAGATATACTGGGTTAAATAAAATATATTATTAAAATTAACTCTGGGCGCCTGAGTGGCTCAGTCAGTTGAGCATTTGACTCTTGGTTTTGGCTCAGGTCATGATCCCAGGATCATGGGACTGAGCCTTGCATCAGGCTCTGCACTGAGTATGGAGCCTGCTTAAAAGCTTCTCTCCCCCTCTGCCCCCTCCCCTGCTCACGCTAAAAATTAATATAATAATAATAAATAACTTTATCTGTTTCTTTTTACTTTTTTTAATGTGGCTATTAGAAAATTTAAAATTATGTATGTGGCTTCTGTTGGATAGTACTTGTCTAAGGTGTCCAAAATTAGCAATTGCACAACACAGCCACCACCACTAAATGGAGAGAAAATAAATAATGAATTAAGAACTCAGAAGAAAAGAATCCTCCACTGAGACTCCCACCTTAATGCATGGATCTTGCTGCCACAGTAACACAAAACCTTTCCTGTAGAGAATGAACTTGCTAAAGGGCAAGGCCAGACCTGGTTAATAGTAAGCTGGGTGGTTGAGAAACTTCCTACATAGGGGTCTGGGTGAACTGCAGCTGGTCTGTGGAAGTGGCCTATCAGGGGCAGGGAAATTTACCAGAGGGTGTGGGTAAGCTGAGGCTTGCTCAGGAGGGAGGCTGAAGTAAAGACTACTGGGCCTCCCATATGCTCAACTGCTAGCTAATGTGGCAGGAAAAACACACAAGACTACCAATAAGGAAAACCCTTTCTCTCCTACTATGACTTGGCAGAGAACCACCAACAATATCTATTGAGGAATTCTAGTATCAAGCCAGCTGGCAAAGGAAAAATGTTTACAGCATCCAGCTTCACGATCACATAGCAGGACTTAGAAGGGTGAATTAGAGCTGACAGACAATAAATTATCGCACATTTATTTTCTCTATTGTCTTTCTGTTTCACTGATTTTCATTCCTCTGTTATTTCCTTTCTTCTACTTACTATACTATAGGTTTAATTTTTTCTTTTTCTACTTTTTAAGGTGGAAGCTTAGTTCTTTGATTCCTTCTTTCCTAAGGGAGTACTGAAAGCTACTAATATTCCTCTAAGCACTGCTGTAGCTGAATCCCATAAATGTTTGTTTTTTTAATGACAAGTTGAATTTTAGTATTTTAAAGAAATTACCCTAATATTAAGACTATTTTTAACTGAAGTAAAGTGGTGAATCTCATGAATTTTTATATATTTTTCCATTATCAGTTATAAATATTTATGATTTTTTTCCTATTCATTTTAATTTAATTCTATTGAAGCCAAAGAATACATTCTATAGAATGTCAATCTTTTGAAATTTATTGATACCCATTTTGTGGCTAAGCATATGGTCTCTCTTGGTGAATATTTCATATGTGCTAAAAAAGAATATATTTTCTATAGCTTTGGGGTATAGTGTTCTGCAAATATCAGTATACCAAATCAGTTGATAGCATTATTCATATCATCTATATCTTTATTAATTTTTGTATATTCTATCAACAACTGAGAGAGTTTATCAGTTTGAGATTCATATGTTTTTATGCTGTTACCTGGTACATGTACACTTATAATAGTTATACCTTCTTGATGTAAGATTACTCTTAATTTTGCCTTGAATTCTACTTTCTTACGCTGTTTGCAAAGCACATCTTTTCCACTTGTTTTTATTTCAAACTGTTTATTCATTAAAAATTTTTGAGTATAGTTGATACACAATGGTACATTAGTTTCAGATGTACAACAACACTGTGATTCAAATTCTCTATATGCTATGCTATCCTCACCACAAATATGGCTACTATCTGTCACCATAAAACGCTATTACAATATCACGGACTATATTCATTATGCTGTGCCTTTTATTCCTGTGACTTATTTATTCCATAACTGGAAACCTCTATCTCCTGTTTCTTCATATTTTTAAAATGTCTCATCAGCATCTAGTTGGTTCTTGCTTTTTATTCTGTGCCTTTCAAATGGAGAGTTTAAACTATTTACACTGAATACAACTGGCATAGTTGAGCTTAAATTTATCTACCTGCTTTCATGTGAATGAGTCAAATATTTTTTGTATCCCATTTTAAATTCCTCTATTGAATTTTCTGAAGTAGCTGTTCATGTTATTTTAGATCATAATGTGCATTCTTACCACTATCTACCTTCAAATCATATATTACTATTGAATAATGTAAGAACTTATATATACTTATATTTATGTCCCTCCCATCTTGTGTGATCCTGTTATAAATTTTATTTCTATATATGTTATAAGCCCCTTAATATTGATTACCTCCTATAATTCACTATTAGTTGTTTTTAACCTGTCAACAGTCTTTTAAAGAAAATAGGATATATAAATATACATAACTAAAAATAACAAAAAAGTTATTTTGTATTTACCCATATATTTAGTGCTTTCTTCTTTTTTGCAGATCCTATCTTTCATTCAGAATGATTTCCTTTCACCTAGCAGAACTTCTTTTAGTATTTCTTACAGTATAGATCTTTTGGATATGAATTATTCTATTTTTGACTGTCTGAAAATGCCTTCATTTTACTTTCTTTTTAAATTTAAATTTACCTGTTTATCTTCTTTCTTTCTTCCTATCTATCTATCTATCTATCTATCTATCTATCTATCTATCTATCGTCTACAGCACCTGGTATTCCCAGGTGGTCTCCCATCCAAGTACTAACCAGGCCCAACCCTGCTTAGCTTCCGGGTTCAGATGAGATTGGGTGTATTCAGGGTGGCATGGCCATAGACTACCTTCTTTTTTTAAATGAATATTTTTGCTACATTAACAAAGTTGTTCGTAGTTCTTTAAAGATGCCATTCGATTGCCTTCTGGACTCAACTGTTTCTAATAAAAAACCACCAACATTCTTATTGTGGTTCCCTGAATATGTCTTTTCCCTTCTGGTTGCTTATAAAATTTATATCTTTGGCTTTTAGTTAATTGACCATGAAGTGGCAAGATGTAGTTTTCTTTATATTTATGCTCTTTAGGGTTTTTTGAGTTCTTGACACTGTGGGTTGATATCTTTCATCAATTTTAGAAAATGGTCAACCATTATCTCTTGAAACATTTTTTTTTTCTTGTCCCAAACCTCTCTCCCCTTATTTTCTAGGTCAGCAGTTATACATATATCAGGCCATTTACTATTGTTTCACAGACTGTTCTCTTTTTAAAGACTTCCTTCTCTTTGTGCTTCAGTTGAGATAATTTCAACTGCCCATCTTTTTTTATTTTTATTTTTTTAATATTAAATATACTTTATTGTCAAATTGGTTTCCATACAACACCCAGTGTTCATCCTGACAGGTGCCCTCCTCAATGCCTATCACCCACTTTCCCCTCTCCCCCATCAACCCTCAGTTTGTTCTTAGTATTGAAGAGTCTCTTATGGTTTGCCTCCCTCCCTCTCTGTAACTTTTTTTCCCCTTCCCCTCCCCCATGGTCTTCTGTTAAGTTTCTCAGGATCCACATAAGAGTGAAAACATATAGTATCTGTCTTTCTCTGCCTGACTTACTTCACTTAGCACAATACCCTCCAGTTCCATCCATGCTGCTGCAAATGGCCAGATTTCATTCTTTCTCATTGCCAAGTAGTATTCCATTGTATATATAAACCACATCTTCTTTATTCGTTTGTCAGTTTATGGACATTTAGACTCTTTACATAATTTGGCTATTATTGAAAGTGCTGTTATAAACATTGGCTATTATTGAAAGTGCTGTTATAAACATTGTATATATGCAATCAGCACTCCTGTATCCCTTGGGTAAATTTCTAGCAGTGCTATTGCTGGGTCATAGGGTAGATCTAGTTTTAATTTTTTGAGGAAACTCCACACTGTTTTCCAGAGCGGCTGCACCAGTTTGCATTCCCACCAACAGTGCAAGAGGGTTCCCGTTTCTCCACATCCTCTCCAGCATCTATAGTCTCCTGATTTGTTCATTTTAGCCACTCTGACCAGCGTGAGGTGGTATCTCAGTGTGGTTTTGATTTGAATTTCCCTGATGAGGAGTGACGCTGAGCATCTTTTCATATGTCTGTTGGCCATCTGGATGTCTTCTTTAGAGAAGTGTCTATTCATGTCTTCTGCCCATTTCTTCACTGGATTATTTGTTTTTCGGGTGTGGAATCTGGTGAGTTCTTTATAGATTTTGGATCCTAGCCCTTTGTCCGATATGTCATTTGCAAATATCTTTTCCCTTTCCGTCGGTTGCCTTTTAGTTTTGTGCATTGTTTCCTTTGCAGTGCAGAAGCTTTTTATCTTGATGAGGTCCCAACAGTTCATTTTTGCTTTTAATTCCCTTGCCTTTCAAGATGTGTCAAGTAAGAAATTGCTGCGGCTGAGGTCAAAGAGGTTTTTTTCCTGCTCTCTCCTCTAGGGTTTTAATGGTTTCCTGCCTCACATTCAGGTCCTTCATCCATTTTGCGTTTATTTTTGTGTCCATTGCCCATCTTCAAGTTCACTGATCCTTTGTTCTGCTTTGTCCAATCTGGATTAAGCCCACTGAATGAATTCTTCATTTCCTTCTTTTTAATAGTTTCCACTTTTATACTGAAATTATCCCCTAATCACATTTTTCACCTTCGACTAGATTCTTCAATATCTATAGCATAATTATTGCAAAGTCCTTAATTCTAATCCCAACATTTGCATCAACTGTGGGGCTATTTCTGCTTTTTCTTTTTTTTCCATTTTACGTGATTGCAAGTCACATTTTCCTGCTTCATCATGTGTCTCATAAGTTGATTGTATGACAATGGTATAAAGAATAGAGATGGAATAAATAATATTTATCTCTAGAAAATTGCATAGTCTTGGCTCTGACTGCTAGAAGTTGAATTACTATCATCTGTAATTGAGGTGGGTCTTGGCTTTGTTGCTACTTTAGTTAAATTCCTTCCATTCACCACTGGGTTCAAATATTTTAAGGGTAGGAGCCAAACTTCTTCAACAGAGCTTGGAATTTGAGTATGGAAAAGATTCTAGATGTCTCTCTCTGCTTGACAACCCAGTCAATAGCTTTACAAACTGTACACTTCTCTCTACCTTGTTGCTACCCATCAGTCTTATGGTTGCTGCGGAGTTCTCTTTGCTTTTCAGCTTTGCTCCCTAATTTTCTATTCCTCTGGAGACATCTTTCTAGCCTGCTGTCCTGTCCCCAGCTTCAGTGGACTGCTACTTTGCACTAAGTGAATGCCCAGTAGCACTTCAAGAGGAATCTCTCTCAGCTCTTCTGCTTTGGTTTAGCCTTCGGTATATTGCCACTGGTATTCCACAAAAGCACTGTAGAGAGTGAGTGTGAACTTGCTCTGTAATTTGGGTTTCTTGGGATTCTAATCTGCCATGTCAGTCCATATATGACCACAAAAGCTAGGTAAAATTTCTACTGATTTCTTTTTACTCTCAACTACAGTGGATTCCCTTTTCTTTCTGCTGTGTCACCAGGAATATAGCCAGCCATGAGTCTCTTCTTTCCTACGAAAGGCTCATTGCTTTATGGAAGTTAGTTTATTTAGGTTTCTTTGTGTCCTCAACTCTCTAGTAGGTTAAAAAAAAAACCCATGATTTTGTGGCATATTCACTTTCTTCTCATTGTTAAGATGAGACAGTAGATTAAGCAACATCTTTATGGATATGTCTCCTCAGGCAAGGGAAACAAAAGCAAATTGAAGTATAAGGAGTACACCAAAATAAAAAGCTTTTGCACAGCGAAGGAAACCAACAAAACAAAAAGGCAACCTATTGAATGAAAGAAGATACTTGCAAATGATATATCAATTTGATAAGGGGTTAGTATCCAAAATATGTAAAGAATTTATACAACTCAATACCAAAAACGCCCCCTAAAATCTGATTAAATAAAAACTTCATTTTTATTGATTCAGGTTAATTTATTATAATTTAATGATAATAAATAAAATTACAATAAATTTAATTTTTACATTCATTTGTAATTACATGTAATTAAATAAAGTTGATTTATTATAAATTATAGTAATTTAATTAAATAATTCAGGTCAGGGGACCTAAACAGACATTTTTTCAAAGAAGACATATAGATGGCCAACATACAAAACAAGATGCTCAACATCACTCATTCCAGGCAGAATAGCTAGTCTTAAAAAGCCAAGAAGGGCACCTAGGTGGCTCAGTCGGTTGAGTGTCCGATTCTAGGATTCAACTTAGGTTATGAGCTCAGAGTTGTGGGATAGAGCCCAGCATCAGGCTCTGTGCTGACTCTCTCTCTACCTCTCTCTCTCTGCCCCTCCCCAACAAAATAAATAAGTAAACATTAAAAAAATAAATAAAAAATAAATTTTTATTTAGACAAGAGATAACAAGTGTTGGCAAGAGTATGGAGAAAAGGGAACTCTCATGCAATGTTGGTGAGAATGTACACTGGTGCAGCTACTGTGGAAAACAATATGGAGGGTCCTCATAAATTAAAAATAGAAATACCATATGACCCAGTAATTCCATGACTGGCTATTTACCCAAAGAAAATGAAAACACTAATTCAAAAGATATATGTACCTCTATGTTTTCTGCAGCACTATTTATAATAGTCAAGATTTGGAAGCAACCTAAGTGTCCATTTATAGATGGAGAAAGAAGATGTAGTACATATATACACAATGGAATATTACTCAGTCACAAAAAAGAATGAAATCTTGCCATTTACAACAACAAGGATGGACCTAGCAGGTATTATTCTAAGTGAAATAAATCAGAGAAAGACAAATATCATATGATTTCACTTACATGTGGAATCTGAAAAACAAAACAAATGAACAAACAAACCAAACAGACTCTCAAATACAGAGGACAAACTAATGGTTGCCAGGGGGGATGCAGGTGAGGAAATGGTCAAAATAAATGAGGGAGATTAAGAGGTACAAACTTCTAGTTACAAAATAAAAGTCATGGAGATGAAACGTACAGCATAGGGAATACTGTCAATATTTTAATAACATTGAATGGTGACTGATGGTGACCACTTCTGATGAGTACTAATGTCTAGAATTGTTGAGTCGATATGCTGTATATCTGAAATATAACATTGTATCTCAATCATATGTTAATAATAAAGAAAAAAGAAAAAAAAAGATGTAAGTGAAATCATGTCACTCATCTACTCAAAAATTTCCATGGCATCCCATTTCACTCAGAGTAACAGCCAAACCCCTAACCATGGTCCATAAAGAAAGCCCTGTGATCTGGCTCCTTGAAACCTCTCTGACCTTCTCTTTCCTTTTCACTCACTGTGTGTTTCTAGCTACGCTGGCCTTCTTGCTGTTCCTAAACAAGTCACAGCACGCTTCCACATCAGGGCCTTTGTAACTGCTATTCCCTCTGCCTGCATCATTATTTCCCCATGTTGCAGTTATCTTAGTAGCTCAAAATGATTGATTCTCACAAGACTGTCAGTTAACTAGATAGTGGTTCTGTTGGTCTCACCTGGGCTCACTCATGAGCTTGCAATGAGCTGACAACTTGGTGGGGGCTGGAAGATCTGAGATAATCTCTCTCATACATCTCAGACCTTGGTGCTGGCTCATGATTGGCCCTCTATTTCTACATGGTCTCCCATAATTTGATATTATAGCCCATATTCCCAGCACGATACAAGGAGCATTCTAAAAGGGCAAAGTAGAAGCTTCAAGGTTGCTTGAGGCTTAGGGTTTGGAATTCAATGTCTCCCTTGGCAGCTGGCCAAAGTAAGTTACATAGCCAAACCAGATTTAAGGGAGTGAGAAAATAAACTCTACCTTTTGATGGAAGAAGGTGCAAAATGTTGTGGATTGACAATGCCACACCCTATATATTTGCATGGCTTAATCCCTTCACATGGTTTGCTCATATGTCATCTTAGAAGGGAGGCCTTCCATGATTTCATATAATTACCCTTCACTCACCTTGGCACTTAATATCCCACACTTTATTTTAGCACCTATCACTGCCTGACATTGCATATTTACTTGTTTATTATCTGCCTCCTTCCCACTATCATATAAGCTCCATGAAGGTAGAAACATCTGCTGTTTGGTTCACTAGTATATCCTCAGCACCTTGAACTCTGCCCTGTAATAGCAGACAAGCAATATCTACTGAATGAATTGTCCTATTCAAATGAGCATGTACCATAAAATAATAAAGAATCCAAAATAACTCAAAATGCATGTGAAATGTTAGTAGCTTTAGATGTTCTTCTTTGATTTATTCTATGATTTTGGACAAAACATTTTGTTATGCTTCAATGAGTCCACCTATAAAAGACTTTAGCCCCATGTCCCTGTTTCTTGGATATAATGAGAATGTTTTAAACCAACTCTTTAAGTTCTTCATTAAAAGTTCCTGCTGGGCCTAGAATGTACAAGGTCTTGGTAACTTTTCATTCTGGCACCAAATGTGGAAGATGCAAGATTTAACTGCATAATAATAATTGATACAAGATTCATATGATTAATAGTGTTACCCTAGTTTTGCCTACATTAGTGTCTAAGTTTCTTTATCATTTCTTCAGAACATGAAAAAAAAGTTAACAAAAAAGTCCTATATTAAGTTAGAATTTAACTGGGAAAAATCCTAAGTAGAAAACACATCAGAAAACACAATAGTTTATCACACATATATGTGTGTATAAAAATTCCCTGACCCCATCCCTAAATCTATTCAATATAAATAGAATGAATGCTATAAAGAGAAGATACACAGCAGACATCAGTACTGAGCCACTGTCACCATACCAACCAACTAAAGTACTACTACCAGGTCTAAAACAGTTTTACCTCCCATGTAGGAAATAGGATTACTTACCTACTAAAAATTCTATCTTCTGTACTAGAATAAAACCAGAGACAATAATATAAATGAGTCAGCTGGTTATGGACAAAAGAGTCTTCCCCCTCAGAGAAACAGGGTGTGAGGGTGGGGAGTGGGAAGAGGACCTGCTTTTTACTGCATAACTTTTTAGGCTTTTTTTTTTTTTTTAAACACTGTAGTGCCTCTAAAAAAAAGTAAAAATAAAAACATCAACGCAATCAAAAAGGAATTCCCTCTATGGCTCTAGACACAGTGTATAATCTGAAAGGAAGTTTCCATAAGTGGTATTTTATACAAACTACTGTATGTAGCCCAAGGAACAACCTGAATATAACAGTAAGCATCTATGCATGTGTGTGTGTTCATGTATCTGTATTTTATGGCCCATGCAGAAACCACTGTTTCTCTGCCAGTGTTCATCACAACAAGTGCACTCCTTAATCCCCATCACCGATTTCACCCATTCCCCCACCTCTGTCTCCTCTAGCAACCATCAGTTTGTTCCCTACTGTTAAGAGTCTGTTTCTTGATCTCTCTTTTTCCCCCTTGGCTTATTTGTTTTTTAAATTCCACATGAGTGACATCATATGGTATTTGCCTTTCTCGGACTTATCTTGCTTAGCATTATACTCTCTGACTCCATCCATTTGTTGGAAATGGCAAGATTTCATTTTTATGTCCATCTATCAATGGACACTTGGGTTGCTTCCATAGCTTAGCTAGTGTAAATAATGTTGCTATAAATGTAGAGGTACATGTATCCCTTTGACTTAGTGTTTTTGTATTTTGGGGATAAATACCCAAGTAGTACAATTACTGGATCATAGGGTAGTTCTGAGGAACCTCCATACTGTTTTCCACAGTGGCTACACTAGCTTGCCTTCCTACCAACAGTGCAAGAGGGTTTCCTTTTCTCCATATCTTTAAACACTTGTTGTTTAAGTTTCGTTATTTTTGCAAGTAAAATCATCTTAGGATTCAGTTTACTTATACCACATGGATTTAGAGATACACACATTTTATACTCATGAGTTGCTGATAAACTATTACCATTGTTTCTGATATTCTTTCTACCCACAACTCTTCCATGTACCTAGGTTAAATTCTGACTCCAAGTAGCCACAGTAGTAAAACATACTTTAATAAAGTAAATTTTCAGTAGCCGGAACTGCTGCATTAGCCAAATCCTAAACATTAAAGGTTTCTTTCGTACCAATGAAAAAGACTAAGTAGTGTTGATTTGATTCCCAACACTGGGGACATTTTCACTCAGGGAAAGGAACTGTTCTCATCTGTATTAGAAACAGGCACATTACTATTAAAATTTTTTGATGAATCAAACAGCTGCAAAAAAAACCAAAAAGCAGATATACATTAGGAATCCTAATGGTATAAATAGGAAGGGATGGACAAAAAAAAGATAGCCAAGAAAACAACTTCTGGTCTGAGCACTATCATAAGCTAGCTGCATGACCTTAGTCAACTCATTTAATCTCTCTAGGACTAATGTTTTCATTAGGGGAAAAAAGGCAAAGTAAGACTAGGAGATTTAAGATTTTACCAAGTTAAAAAACTCTGCCATGAAACTACAGTTTTGTATTATTAGTAGCATGTTGTTCATTATAGCCCTTTGACCCAGAAAGTCCTCTTCTAAGAATTATCCCAAAAATGTATGAGCACATGTGAGCAAAGATATATATTTGGACAAGGATGTTCACTGACAGCATTATTTGTATTAGCAAAGGCCTGTGGAAAATGACTAATGTTCAGTAGAAAGCTTGTTAAAAAAAATCACAGCATACCTACACAATGGAACACTATGAAGCCATTTAAAAGACTGAGGAAGCAACAGGAAACAATCTCCAAAACACATGGCTATGTGAATAAAGCTTGGCACAGGTGGTGTAAAATATAGTGTGTTCTTATCTTGGTTTTAAAAAGCGGGGGGTGGGTAACATACACACAGCTACAGATCTCTCTTTATATTATTTATATACACACACACACACACACACACACACACACACACACACAACCACCTGACATATACATTCTTATTAATATAAAAAATATTTCCAATGACTACAAAAGAAGCTGGTAGTAGTTGTTGCTTCTAGGAGGGAAACTAGCAGTTTAAGGTATAAGAAAGATTTAAATGTTCATTGTAAACCAAATTTTTCACTGATTTTACCATTTGTAACTTTTATTAAATAAAATAATCCCCCAAATTTTTTTAAATTTACATCCAAGTTAGTTAGCATATAGTGTAATGATTTCAGAAGTAGAATCCAGTGATTCATCCCTGCATATAACACCCAGGGCACATCCCAACAAATGTCCTCCTTAATGTCCCTTGCCCATTTAGCCCATGCTCCCACCCACAACCCCTCCAGCAACCCTCAGATTGTTCTCTGTATTTAAGAGTCTCTTTATGTTTTGTCCCCTTCCCTGTTTTTATATTATTTTGCTTTCCTTACCTTACGTTCACCTGTTTTGTATCTTAAATTCCACATATGAGTGATCATATGATATTTGTCTTTCTCTAATTTCACTTAGCATAATACATTCTAATTCCACCCACATTGTTGCAAATGGCAAGATTTCATTCTTTTTGATTGCCAATGTGTATATATACCACATCTTCTTTATCCATTCATCCATCGATGGACATTTGGGCTCTTTCCATACTTTGGCTATTGTCGATAGTGCTGCTATAAACATTGGGGTGCATGTGCCCCTTCAAAATAGCACACCTGTATACTTTGGATAAATACCTAGTAGTGCAATTGCTGGGTCATAGGGTAGTTCTATCTTTAATTTTTTGAGGAACCTCCATACTGTTTTCCAGAGTGGCTGCACCAGTTTGCATTCCCATCAGCAGTGCAAAATAAAGAACCCACAAAATTTTTATTTAAAAATACTTATATTTCCTATATTTTAAATTACCTCAAGTATCTTATTTATCAAACACGTGTCTTCTCTGACAAAAGAGAATTTTTTCTATGCAAAAATTTTTCAGATTACCTTAAAAAGCCTGGGAAACACATCTGCTGGCTGTCCACGAATCACAAACAGACGAGAGTTTAATTTTCGCAGATTGGCATCAAGGTCTTCTAGACACTGAAGCAAAAACCTACAGAGAAAATATTATTAAAATTCTTAAACATATATTTAGAAAATATAAAGTAGTGCAAAATCATGTTATTCTAAAACTTGATGTGCTAACCCCATAATTTTATTACTTCCTATCATCTTATTACTTCTAATTGATCTATAAATTACTGTTTCCAGAAATCATACTTAAAAATTTTAAATTACATGAGGTTCTCAGTATTTTAATAAAATTCCTCAATTAAGTAACTTCCATTAAATAACAGTGATTGAATGTTAGCAAAGTTTAAGTTGTAAACATAAAAATTATACAAATAAAGGAATTAAATGAATTGATTTCACTGTTTCATTGATGAAAAGAATTCAAGTTCAAATAGAAAAGCCACCTTGAAAAATCTAGAACATTTCTCTATTGGAAACAAAATGGAAATATCCTATTTAATCACTCTGAGCAAGTGAGTAATTTAAGAATTTGAGTAATATTAAGGGATACTGTAATCATCTAAGAGAGAAAGAAAACATAATGCCCATTTTCAAGTTTCTTATCTAATTAAAGAAACTGATAATAAACAGATGTTAAATTATGTGGCATTAACTCTGAGTGTAGAGAATGCCAGGTTAATTAAAAAAAGAAAAATTCCATGAGGCAGGTGGAGCTATAGATTTTTCTCAATGAAATAAGTACCAACAAAGCTTACACATGATAGATATGCTGGGAAATTCTGGGGCAGTAGCAGAAGACTGCTTACTACGCATCTTTTAGTGTGAAGAAATGGGGCAGTCTAGCAAAGTTGAAAGAGATGTCACTCCTGGAAAATTCAACCTCATTGTTTACCTCATGTTAATTTCTCTAACATTTCACTTAGATTCTATTCCTCTCTCCTGGACACTTCTTATTTTCTCTTCACTCTGCTTCTTTTATGTATTTGATCTTAAGGTTAAATATTTGCCTGCCTTTCCACAAGCCATGTGTTCTCTGAGAATACTGACTGTATCTTACTTGTGAGGAACAGTTAATAAAAATGAAAAGGCACATTTCAGAAATGTGTTGTCCCATATGGTAGCCTCTAGGCATATACAGCCATTTATATTTAATCAAAATTAAAAATTCAGTTCCTCAGTCACACTTGCCACATTCCAAGGCCTCAACAGCCACATGTGTGCCTAGTAGCTACCATATTGGACAGCACAGGTGAAGAACATTTCCATCAATGCAGAAAGTGCTACCAGGCACTATTGTTTTAGGAGGTTGTTCAGTTCAGATCATTTTGCTCTCTCTGCCCATTCTGATCCCATCATTTCATCAAGAAAGTTTTGTTAATTTTTTACAACTATAGTTATTAGTGACATCACTATAACTAGTCAAGTTTGATACTCTTTACCATTTAGGAGTCATCTAGGATTTAGAGTCTACAGGTGTGGAGTGTCACAGTGCTAGACTTTTAAGGACTCCCACTGTATCATCTTAGGAAGTCTCACAACTGTCGTTAAACAAATAAGAAACAAACCCTTCTATCTTCACATTTATATTTCACCTCATCCCTGTTCTGTCTGGGATTGGAGTCACCTCTCTAACACCAACCCCTATCTCAACCTACCACTACCAATGTACAAATACTTTGAGGACGAAGATTGCTATTGTTATATCAATACAAAAACACCTGAGTTTTGTAAAATTATCCATAACTATGAGTAATTTATCATGTTTGGTGATAAATGTTTATTAGAAAGCATCTAATTTTATGTATTTGCTTGTCTAAAGAGTTTTTAGATACTGTAGCAGATCAAAAATCAAGAAGTTGAATGAACTAGCAATTTTAAGTTTTGTATTTTTTAATTTAAACAGAACAAAACTAAAATGTCCTGGAAGGATAACCCAAGGCAGAGATAATCCTGGTATCTCTTTTGTACCACTAGTTTCAGTATGTAAATGTTTCCATATGGTACAAACAGGTCAATGATAGATGGGGAAAAAAATGGGAAAATGAAAAAAACATGATTAATGCATAAAACAAACAAGCCTGGATTAATTAATAATTAAGGAATTAAGGGTAAAATTATTTTTCCCTTTCTTGTTAACAGGCTGAATAAAGAGTTTTAATGTTTTTCAATAAATACCTTATGAACCAAACATTGTACAGAATGATATGGACTGAAGCAATGTATTATAATGGGAAAGTTTTGCAACCAAATAATTAGTTTTGACACTGCATAACATGAAGGAATAGATATATTTAAGTATGATATTTCTCTTACATATGATATTTTTCTTCCATGGATATTATTTCCATCACTGTAATTTCACATAAAAATTAGAGAAGTACAGTGGACTCAAATATAGGTACTTTAAAAAAGAATATAGTACCTTTGCACTGTGACTTTTGAAACTATATGCATAAATATATTTTGATTTTTATTTTGATAAAATAAAATTTGCTTTGCATGTACATAAGAAAATAATTGGAAAGATACTTACCAAGCTATTAACAATAGCTACTTTTGAGGAGTGGGAATGGAGGGGGGAGTGATGATGAGAGAAACATGTTTTTTTTAACTTCATAAAAGGTATAAAATTGATAACGAACATACACTCCTTCAGAGTAAAACAGAAATACTGTATTTACTATAAACATGATTTAATAGTGAATCTTCTCAAAGCAATAGACATACTTCTATAGCATCAATTTTGATGGTTTCATAGTATCCCATTACACAGATGTCACATAATTTAACAAGTCTAGAGATAAATTACTATCCTTTAATTAATCCTGGGAGGTTCCTTATCTGTAAAGCAGGGATAGTAATAGGACCTATATCATAGCATGTTGTGAGAATTAAATTAATATATGTGAAGCTCTCAGAACAGTGCCTGATCCATAGTAAGCACAGTTATGTAAGTGTTATCTAATTTTTTTGGTCGCCTCCTTCCTGCCACTTCCGTTCTTGGTATAATAATTCTATCCCTTGTTATCTCTTGCTGGCATTATTTATTTACTGTAATGCCTGAAAATACGTCTTTGTACCAACAATATTTTCCCACTTTAATAATCCATTTTATACACCACAACAAATTTTTCTGAGGCACACTTTCCTGTACAAAGGTCTTCAAAGATTCATTCCCTAGAACACATTATTTTGCTTGGCCACTAACTTAGGGTTCAGGTTCATCTCTTACCACTCTTCCTTCATTCCCACCAAACAAAACTATTCTTTTCCCTACACATCCTCTCTCCTGTAATGTGCTCCCTCAGCATAGAATACCTTTCCCAATTTTCATCTCTTCAAGTTAGTATCCTACTAATCTTCAGTCTTCCAGCTGAAAGTGATTTCTCCATCCTCTAAATTATCAAAGGACATATGGACCTCATTCTAGAGAAACTTTCACATTATACTTTACATTAAAACTATCATATATACATACCACCTTCTTCTTCTCATGGATTTCAAATTAGTATCTGTGTCTCACTCCTAACTATGTAGGTTTCTTAACCTATGTTTTGGTTTCTACATTTGCCAAACAAATATCATCATGTGATCAATATATTCTGTTAGAAAGATTAGAAATAGGATTTAAAAAATAATACAGTTGTCTTATACAACTGTTGAAAAAATTAGAAAAACACTGTAAAATCATCTCGCAGAATTACTAGCACATGGTAGATATTCATTAAGGAGAAGGTACCACTATTTTCCCCTGGGAATAATTTATAGTTCCAAAAAACAGTAACACATATTTCTGTATGTAAATATCTGGGCATGACAACAGAAGACAATTGGTTGGATGCCTACATCTATATGTAGAATTGTTCTGGACTCATAACTTCTCCTGAATGTGACTTGGAACAAAGGTTTGATTAAAATCTTTCCCAGTGACAAGGCAAATATGAATGAATAAATATATAACAGGAGTAAGGCAAACAAAGGCAAAAACAAACTACTCATACATCACCAAAATAAAAAGCTTCTGCACAGTGAGGTAAACAACAAACAAAACTAAAAGACAACTTACTGGAAGAAGGTATTTGCAAATGACATTAAAGGGTTAGTATCCAAAATATACAAAGAACTGATACAACTCAACACCCAAAAAACAAATAATCCAATTAAAAAAATGGGCAGAAGACATGAATAGACATTTCTTCAAAGAAGACAGCCAGATGGTCAACAGACATATGAAAGGATACTCAACATCACTCATCATCAGGGAAATAGAATCAAAACCACAATGACATATCGCCTCACAGCTGTGAGAATGGCTAAAACCAAAAACACAAGAAACAAGTGTTGACGAGGATGTGGAGAAAAAGGAACCTTCATGCATTGTTAGTGGGAATGTAAATTGGTGCAGCTACCCTGGAAAACAATATGGGGGTTCCTCAAAAAGTTAAAAACAGAATTCCCTATGATCTAGTAATTGCACTACTGGGTATTTACCCAGTACAAAAACACTAATTCAAAGGGATACATGCACCCCTGTTTACTGCAGCATTATTTACATAGCCAAACCATGGAAGCAGCCCAGTTGTCTATTGATAGACAGACAGTATTTATATAAAATACCACATCATCCTTTTAATTCCACCATACATATGCATCTGTATATCAACTAACCTTTAAGTATATAATCCTTCATTGATAATACCATAAAATAAAACCTCCAATATCCTAGGTTCAAGTATCAATTCACTGACATGTAAGATTTCTTTTCGGTGCTAAAGGGATAATGTTACTTGAAAGGGTGCTATGTAAAATCTAACCTTTCATCCTTTATGCTTAACTGGGAAGAATAAGTTCTGTCAGAGTTCAGATTCAGTATATTCCAGAGAACACACCAATTTCAACCCTTATATATTATAAATGCATGTGGCTTAGAACAGGCATCCAATATTCAATGGAGTAATTCAATATAATACATTGAAAATACACAGGGTACACTTTTAACAGGAACATATTTTCAGATCTTCTCTAAAATGGCATCTTACTATACTATTCAGGACTCAGTTAATAAAGTTATTAACTACATGCAACAGGTTGGTTTTTATAGGCCAAACATTAGTAAAATTCATCACATCTCTTTGTATAATTGTATTACCTATATATAAGTACAGTTCTCCTGTTATATAATTACCTTACTAATTGCACCACTTCAAAATAAATAGAAAAGGTGTCAAGTGAGAAAATATACTTCTTTACTTTAAACATATTAAAGATTTTTTAAAAAAAAATTTCCAGAGATCACTACTTTATTACTATTAGAAAAAAATTACATTCAGTGAATTTCCTTATACCATTTCCAACAGATGATTTCAACATGAATCAACAGAAATAGTTTCTTAAAGTAGGTCATTGCTATAGCAACCAGTGGGTGGTTTGGTATACTCCCCGTCACAATGACCTACTTTCTAGCCTGTGCTAGAACAGCTTTATATAACTAGAATTGCTAGTTCTGTCTATAAAATAGTCCAAAAAAGGCAATGATGAGATACAACATAATCCCATGGTTGTTGAAAACAAAGCATACAAATTAACATGTATCATACCAGAATAAAACCATCTGGTTCTGTACTTTAGTTTGTAAAATATACTTATCATATGCTCAAAGATGAAAACTACACTTAGATCTAAATCAAAACAATTCATTGCTGACCCTAAAAAACTAATTTAAAGAATATAAATTAAGATCAATCTTCTCCTGTCCTCTGCATGAAACCATAGTCAAATTTTTAAAATTAAAGATATATTAATTATAATAAAGAAAACAAGTAGAGTCTTAGTCATTAACCAAAGTCTATAGAAAAATTTTAAATTATAAAGGAGCAATTTGTCTGTCTATAAACTGAATCAAGTTTACATTTTTTTTTTCTGGTTTGTTAACAAATTTTTAGTGCTTTCATCTAACTTAATCATTATTCAAATTGTCAGAATATTTGTGATACACATTTTCCCTAAAGAGAATAGTTTAATGTTCAATACAGATTAAATATATATTTTTAAAGTAAATTTTAATTTTTCCAGGCTCTAATGGTCATAACTCAGTGAACTTATAACATGACACAATGTTGCTTTTTTAATGCCCTCTCTTAAATTATGAAATTTAAATAAAAATTAAAAAGACATTTATAGATAATATAACATATCTAAATATACAAATTTAAACCATTAATACAATGCTTACTGTAATATGTGGAAGAAATTAAAGGAAGGTCATTTATATTTTAAACAGAAATAACACACTTCAAAATGTAAATATCTAGGCATGACAAAAGAGAATGAATTAGTCGTATGCCTACACCTACATCTAGAATCACTGTAAATTCAACAACTATAAAAACAGATTGATACAGCTGTATTATTAGTGACTCAAACACCATGAGTGGTATTGCCTTTGATGACATGATTTAATGTAATGCTGAGCAAGACTTAGTAAAATTCTGGACAAAACAAAGTACAATCTTTCTTTAAATAGGTGATAAATATATGCCAGGAAAACTCAGTATATATTAAAATTTCATAAAAATACCTAGCATTTACATACAAAACGGATTTAGGCTCTAGATTCAAAGAATTCTAAGTTTTTCATTTACATGAAACATCTAGTAGAATATTTGAAAGTTACTGGGATTTGAAAGTTACTGGGATGATTGAGAGACTATCATGAACACTGCAAGAAGTCTTCCATTCTTGGCCTCTTCTCACTATTCCACTAGTAACCTAATTACTTCATTGTGATGAACAAAAATGCCCCCACAAATTCCTAAAACACCCCTAAGGAGTGATATTATTCATTATTCACACAGTTTCATTGATTTGAGGGATACAACAAGATTAAGTGACAGACATGTCCAATATTGAAGGAGCTGAAAATCTAGAAAAGAAACTTGAAAATATAATAGAACCTGCCAGGCTGAATGTGACATATATTGTAGGAGACACATATGGGTAACATTACATTGCTTCAAAAAGTCAAGAGGGAGATATCACTTCTGGATTTCTCTTTTTGAGATGGGGAAAAATTTAGGCAAAAATTTCAAAGATATGGTGATGGTAGGAAGAGGCCTTGCAATATTAATATGATTATAATAGCTAGAGATAGGGAGAGAGAATTACTGGCCACTGGACTGTAACCTCCTTTAAGACTAAGACTAGATCTTGTTCACTACTTTCCAGTGCCTAGAAAATGCATGACATATAGAAGTTCAAGAAATATTTATCTAGGGGAACCTGGGTGGCTCAATCAGTTAAGTGTCCAACTCTTGATTTTGTCTCAGGTCATGATCTCACAGTTTCACGAGTTTGAGCCCCACATTGGGTTCTGCACTGACAGTGCAAAGCCCGCTTGAGATTCTCCCTCTCCCTCTTTCTCTGCCCCATCCCCGCTCATGCTCTCTCCCTCTCTCAAAATAAATAAGTAAACTTAAAAAAAAATTTTTTTTATCTAACGACTGACCAAATGAATACATTAATGAAAGCAAGAGAAAGGATTTTTTTTCAAGTTTTTATTTAAAAAAATTTTTTTTAATATTTATTTTTGAAGGAGAGAGAAACAGAGTGTGGGGGGGGGGTGCAGAGAGAGAGGGAGACACAGAATCTGAAGCAGGCTCCAGGCTCTGCGCTGTCAGCACAGAGCCCGACTTGGGGCTCGAACCCACAAACCGCGAGATCATGACCTGAGCTGAAGTCGGACGCTCAACTGACTGAACCACCCAGGCGCCCCTCAAGTTTTTATTTAAATTCTAGTTATTTAACATATAATGTAACATCAGTTCCAAGCATACAATATAGTGATTCAACACTTCCATACAACACCTGGTGCTCATCACCACAAGTGCACTCCTTAATCCCCATCGCCTATTTAACCCATCTCCTCACCCACCTCCCCAATGGTAACCATCGTTTGTTCTCTATAATTAAGAGTCTGTTTCTTGGTTTGCCTCTATCCCTTTATTTTCCCCTTGGCTCATTTGTTTTGTTTCTTAAATTGCACGTATGAGTGAAATCATATGGTATTTGTCTTTCTCTGACTTATTTCACTTAGCATTATACTCTCTAGCTCCATCCATGTCATTACAAATGGCAAGATTTCATTCTTTTTATGGACAAATAATATTCCATTGTGTATCGGTGTGTGTGTGTGTGTGTGTGTGTACCATTTCTTCTTTATCCATTCATCAGCAACGGACACTTACGCTGTTTGCATAATTTGGCTATTGTACAAAACGTTGCTATAAACATCAGGGTGCATGTATCCCTTCAAATTAGTATTTTTGTACTCTTCAGATAAATACCTGGTAGTGCAATTGCTGGATCATAGAGTAGTTCTATTTTTAACTTTTTAAGGAACCTCCATACTATTTTTCCCAGTGGTTGCACCAGTTTGCATTCCCACCAAGAGTCCAAAAGGGTTCCCTTTTCTCCACATCCTTGCCAACACCTGTTGTTTCTGTTTTTAATTTTAGACATTCTGACAGGTATGAGGTGATATCTCATTGTACTTTTGATTTGTAGTTCCCTGATCACTGAAGTTGGGCATCTTTTCATGTCTGTTGGCCATCTGCAGGTCTTCTTTGGAAAAATGTCGGTTCCTGTCTTCTGCCATTTTTAAATGAGATTATTCATTTTTGGGATGTCTTTTTAAGTTCTTTATGTATTTTGGATATTAACCCTTTATCAGATATGTCATTTGCAATTATCTTCTCCCATTCCACAGGCTGCCTTCTAGTTTTGATTTTTTCCTTTGCTGTGCAGAAGCTTTTTATTTTTATGCAGTCCCAATAGTTTATTTTTGTTTCTATTTCCCTTGCCTCAGGAGACCTATCTAGAAGGAAGTTGCTAAGGCCAATGTCAAAGAGGTTACTCCCTATATTCTCCTTTAGGACTGTTAAGGTTTCAGGTGTCACATTTAGGTCTTTAATCCATTTTGAATTTTTTTTTTTTGTACGGTGTAAGAAAGTGGTCCAGTTTTATTCTTTTGCATGTTGCTGTCCAGTTTTCCCAATATCATTTGTGGAAGAGACTTTTTCCCACTGGATATTCCTTCCTGCTTTGTTGGAAGACTGACCATACAGTTTGCATGAATTTCTGGGTTTTCTATTCTGTTCCATCGATCTATGTGTCTCTTTTTATGCTGATACCACACTGTTTTGATTATTGCAGCTTTGTAATATAACTTGAAGTCTGGAATTGTGATGCTGCCACCTTTGTTTTTCTTTTTCAAGGTTGTTTTGGTTATTTGGGGTCTTTTCTGGTTACATACAGATTTTAGGATTGTTCTAGGTCTGTGAAAAATGCTGTTGGTATCTTGATAGGGATTGCATTGAATGTGTAGATTGCTTTGGGTAGTAGACATTTTAACAATATTTGTTCCTCCACTTCATGAGCATGGAATGTCTTTCCATTTCTTGGTGTCATCTTTACTTTCTTTTATTTTCAGAGTACAGGTCTTTCACTTCTTTGGTTAGGTTTATTCCTAGGTATCTTATCAACTGTATCAACTGTATCAACTGTAATGGGATTGATTCCTTAATTAGCAGAATGGGATTTTAGGACTTGAGTCAATAGTCAATGGAGATAGGTGCACCTGGGTGGCTCAGTCGGTTAAGCGTCCGACTTCAGCTCAGGTCATGATCTCATGGTCCGTGAGTTCAAGCCCCGCGTCGGGCTCTGGGCTGGTGGCTCAGAGCCTGGAGCCTGCTTCCGATTCTGTGTCTCCCTCTCTCTCTGCCCCTCCCCAGTTCATGCTGTCTCTCTCTGTCTCAAAAATAAATAAACGTTAAAAAAAAAATTTAAAAAAAAAAGTCAATGGAGAAATGAAAAACATGAAAGGAAAAGAACATTCTCTGAATATTTGTACTAGGTACTTTACATGTATTATATATTTCCAACAATTTTACAAGCTATCTCATTTAAAAAGTAATGAATCTGAAACTCATTAAGGACATTTTCTAAAGTAACTCAGCTACACAATAAAGTAAAAATTTTAATTTGAATATATCTGATCCCAAGCCCATGTTCTTTCCACTATATAATGCTACTGCTAAAACGTTTTAAGAAAACTAGTCTGACAGCTTTAAGGACATAAAAAAGATGGCCAGAATACAGTTTTTGCCTTTGATATGGGGGACAGGCATGCGTGTCATTTAAGAAAGAATATGTTTACACTGAGGTGACAAAGCTCAGTGTTTTAAAATAACTAACGTTCATTTTTCATTCATACTATACATCTATTGCAGATCAGCCAAGGCATTTCTGTTCACATTTAACTGGTCAAAGCAGGTCACATGGCCAAGCCAGGCTTCAAGAAGGCTGAAGGTATAAACTTCCTGCAGGAAGTAATACCAAATAACGGTAAACAGTAATAACATCTACCATAATATGTAAACCAACACTGATATATATTTACTACATGATAACTTTCTTAGTGGTGTTTTATGGCAACACAGAAGAAATCTAACTCTGTCTGTGGGGTCAGGGAAAGGGAACATGGGAGAGCATGAGGAAGAAAACACTTGAACAGAGTTTGGAATTAACAGGTGTTGATCAGAGGATAAAATATGAAAAGACAATCAAGGCAGTTAAATCAAGGAATTTTAGGAATTGTGTACATGTGGGGGCGGGGCAGGGGGCAACTGGTAGAATGACTACAAGTACCACACTTTCTAATACTAAGATGGAGTCCCCCACCCATCTTAGTTAATACCCAGTATTAACACTTCAAAATATATTCCAAATCAATGTCAAAGAAACCTACCAACTTTTACTGCTGACACTACACTGGATTAAGATACCCTAACAGAAATAGCTAATAACAAACTAACAAACAGCAACAAAAGAAAAGTTTTAAGCATAATTCACTGGACTGCCCCAAAAGTAAGGAGTCATAAGAGGTTAAGTAGGTTACTAAGGTCAGTTTTAACCTTGAGGATTTCTATAGAGCACTGGAAACCCTGAAGCTAATACAAGTTGAGAAGGATAGAGATAAAGCCTAAGGCCCATCCAAAGTGAGGAAGCTAATAACAGACCCTCAATATAAATCTGGACTTCAAAAAGCTCCACCCAGGGGCGCCTGGGTGGCTCAGTCGGTTAAGCGTCCGACTTCGGCTCAGGTCGCAATCTCGCGGTCCGTGAGTTCGAGCCCCGCTTTGGGCTCTGGGCTGTATGGCTCAGAGCCTGGAGCCTGCTTCCGATTCTGTGTCTCCCTCTCTCTCTGCCCCTCCCCCGTTCATGCTCTGTCTCTCTCTGTCTCAAAAATAAATAAAAAACATTAAAAAAAAAAATTAAAAATAAATAAATAAATAAATAAAAAAGCTCCACCCATAGTTCAAATATAAATAAGACATAGGGGCACCTGGGTGGCTCAGTCAGTTGAGCATCCAACTTAGTCTCAGGTGTAGATCTCACAGTTCATGAGTTCGAGGCCCACGTCGGGCTCTGTGCTGACAGCTCAAGGCCTGGAGCCTGCTTCGGATTAGGTGTCTCCCTCTCTCCCTGCTTCTCCCCTGCTCACACTCTGTCTCTCTCCCAAAAATAAATATAGATTAAAAACAGTAATAATAAAAATAAATAAATAAATAAATAAATAAATAAATAAATAAATAAGACATATAGCTCAAGTTACAGCATAGGGCAACATGGAAACTTGACTATCTCTACTCAGTCTGGGTTGAGAGAAAACAAAATCTCCCATTCCTGCAAGGAAAGGGATAAAACTGTAACTTTACAGTGGAGAAACCTGGCAAGCACCACCTTAACCACATAATCAGAGTAAACATCACATCAGGTCGATATCCTGTACATCCTGACATGACGAGATAAGAAAAACATTTTAACACTGTGGAATTTGTTTACAAAACCCATACCCCAGTCTAATCATGAGAAAAACATCAGACAAACCTAAACTGAAGGACAGTTAACAAAATACATAACCAGTGCTCAAAAATCATAAAGGTCATCAAGAAAAAAACAACAACAAGAAAAACCTGAGAAACTGTCACAGAGGATAGACTAAGGAGACATATAACTGAATGTCTGTAGTATCGTGGAACAGATTCTGGAATAGAAAAAAAAATTAGTGGAAATTTGAATAATGTCTGGAGTTTAGTTAGCACTTATAGTGTATAAGATGTTAATATTAGGGGGAACTGGGTACAGAAACATAGGAACTCTGTACTACCTTTGTATATTTTCTATACATCTAAAATTATTTTTTAAAGCTTATTTAAAAAAACAAAACTTGTGCTCCCCTCCTCCCCAAAACTATAATCCCAATGCCAATTCATAGAGTTTAAGTGGCCCTAAACACCTCAAGCATATCATTGCATTTAAAGGGGTCCCAGATTGGTTGTGATCTGAAATAACTGTTAAAAGACATTACAAATCCTCTCTAGATTCAAACCCATGCCTCAATTTCCACACACAAAAAAAGTTCCATCAAAACTTAATCAAATAATCACAAAATACTCAAAGAAACAAGAACTTAATGTGAGTTGCAGAATGAGAGGCCTGAAGATGACTGAGAATTATGTGGAATTGCTACAAGTACCAATTCAAGCAGGTCATAAATCCCAAATCGGATAAGAAAGAGAGTGACATGGGTTAGGAGATGTGGAGTAGGACAGAGATGGTGGGGGAAGTAAAGATAGAAATAAAGAACAGATAGAAATGGGCAGAGATATAGAGAGGGAGAGTTAAGAAACAGAGACAGGAGATCTACATCTAGACACATCCTACTGAAACCACACAAAACCAAAGACATAGTATATACAGCAGCCAGAATACAATTATACCTAATAAGGAAAGAATATATATTCAAGTGTACATGGCTTATTTATGAAAAAATGGCCTTATACTAGGTTATAACACCATACTTAAATTTAAAACAATTGGTAACTTTCTTATATCTTGAAATTTAAAAAACACTTTTCTAAACAATTTATGGGACAAAGAACATCATAATGGATTTTAGAAAATACCTAGAGCTGAATGATAATGAAGAAAATATATCTAGAATGTGAAGAATGCAAAACAAAAAAAGTGGTATTAGAAGAAAATGTATAGCCTTAAATGCTTTATTAGAAGACCTGAAATTGAGTTAGCAAAACAGAATAAATCCTAAAAAAAAAAGAAATAGAAAGAAATGATAACATAATTTGTGAACAGAATACACATGCATAATAAAACAAAGCCAAAATTTATTATTTGAAGAGATAATTAAGGGGGAAAAGGGGAGTCGGCAAAATAAGCTATATTAAGAACAAAGAAGGAGATATAATCTCAGATACTGCCAGAATTAAACAGAATATTAGATAATATGAACAAATTTATGCCAATAAATTAAACACTTAGATGAAATGGATAAATTCCTCACTAAAACTGACTCAAGAAGAAATTTAAAACTTACCAAAGCTGACTCAAAAGCAAAAACAGAACATGAATAGTTCTATAGCCACTAAAAACTGAATCAGTGGTTAAAAATCTTACAAGCAAGGCATAAGAGCCAGTCAGTTTTACAGAAAAATTTTACTAAACTTTCAAGGAATATATAACTCTAATTTTATAGAGGAGTCTAATCTCATACAAAGGATAGACAAAAAAGGAATACTCTTTGACTCATTTTATGAGGTTAAATTTACCTTAACAGCAAAACTGGACAAAGACAGTACAAAAGGAAAATTACAGGGGCGCCTGGGTGGCTCAGTCGGTTAAGCATCCAACTTTGGCTCAGGTCATGATCTCATGGTTCATGAGTTTGAGCCCTGCATTGGGCTCTGTGCTGATAGCTCAGAGCCTGGAGCCGGCTTCAGATTCTGTCTCCCTCTCTCTCTGCCACACCACACTTGCGCTCTGTCTCTCAAAAATGAATAAACGTTAATAAAAATTTAAACAAAACAAAAAACAAAAGGAAAATTATAAACTAATCTCACTCACAAGCATATTAAGCACATTATATCAGCAAACCAAATCCAGCAAAATATAAAAAATATACATCACTATCAAGTTGGGCTTATCTTCAGACAGGTGATTAGTTTAATATTAAAAATTGGTTAGTGCAATTCACCTCATTCACAGAATAAAAGAAAAAAATCGTATTACTAATTGAACAGATGTGGAAAGAATAGTCACTAAATTCAATTTCCATTTACCCTCAGTAAACTGGGACTAGAAGGTAACACCCTTAACGTGAATGAGGGCATCCAAAAAAATACTTACAGAAAACATATTTAATAGTAAAATGTTGGAAGCACTTCTTTTAGATTGGGAAGAAGAAAAGGAGGTCTGCTATCATCGCTTCTATTCAACCTGGCTAGGAAACCTAACTAGTGAAGTAAAAGAGCAAGAGATAAAAGGTATAAGGCTGGGGGGCGGGGGGAGAAACAAAAGCATTATTATTTACAGATGATAGGAGTATCAATACTATCAATATAAAAAAAAGAAATATACAGAAACATTATTTGAAGTAATAATAGGGCTTAACTCACTTAATTCCTAGAATCAATTTACACTAATACAATCTGTGTAACTTATGCCTCTCTGAACTCAAATATCACACAAAGCTATTTATAATTTAGAACTCTTATTATTCCTTGTCTAATTTTAGAAACCACTGCATTGAGACTTTGCCAGGTTAGAACACAATTAGGATAAGATGTACTTGTGGGCTTTAAAGGATTTACATACAACTACAAAAAATCTGTCCAACATGTGGTCAAAAGCATGCTGTCCCAGATCTATGTATAATTCTTTTCTGTAGTCTTAATAGTACTATTTGAAATTTTTCTCCTTCAGAAAAAGACAAGTTTTATGTCACAGTTATACCTCAATAAAGCTGGGGAAAAGTTAATAAAATTTCAGTTTTCACTTAATAAAATTTCAATTTTCATATGTTGGGGGGAATACTAATAATGCCAAAAAAATTCCTTTTTTTTTTCTAAATCTATGACCTAGCATATGTCATACAGGTCTACACTTTGGCCAATGGTCAAGATCTTTCCCACACTGACATTACTGCAAAAAGTGATAGTCACCTAATGCAATCTATCCATCCATCTATCCATCTAAAAACTTGTTGAAAGTCTTCTAACATTGTTGTGGTCCCTAGGATACAGAAGAAAACAAAATTAAGTGCCTAGTCTCATGAGTTTTCAGGATGATGATGATGATGATGATGATGATGATAGCTACAAACATTCAGAAGGTGTGTTTTCAGATGTTGCTCTAAGCACTTAAATCCACACATACACAACATTTTGATATAGGTTTTTACAAATAAGGAAATTGAGGGGCGCCTGGGTGGCGCAGTCAGTTAAGCGTCCGACTTCAGCCAGGTCACGATCTCGCGGTCCGGGAGTTCGAGCCCTGCGTCAGGCTCTGGGCTGATGGCTCAGAGCCTGGAGCCTGCTTCCGATTCTGTGTCTCCCTCTCTCTCTGCCCCTCCCCCGTTCATGCTCTGTCTCTCTCTGTCCCAAAAATAAATAAACGTTGAAAAAAAAAATTAAAAAAAAAAAAACAAATAAGGAAATTGAGGCATAGAGCTGTTAAGTAATTTTCCCAAAACCCATGAAAAGAAAAGTAGCAAAACTAAGATTTAAAACCCATTCAGGGGCACCTGGATGGTTCAGTTGATTAAGCGTCTGACTTCAGCTCAGGTCATGATCTCACGGTTCATGGGTTCGAGCCCTGCGTCGGGCTCTGTGCTGACCGCTCAGAGCCTGGAGCCTGCTTCAGATTCTGTGTCTCCCTTCCTCCCTCTCTCTCTCTCTGCCCCTCCCCCACTCATGCTCTGTCTCTCTCTCTCTCTCAAGAATAAACATTAAAAGGAAATTAAAAAAAAAAAAAAAACATTCAGCCTGCCTGGCTCCAGATTCTAAGCTCTTGGACCACTGTACTGTATTTCAATTGTGACAACTTCTATGGAGAAAAACTAAAATAGAGTAGAGGGATAGTGGAGGAGAGTTTGATTTCATATAGATTGGTCACAGGATTTTTCTTTTTTTATATCCTACAGCCTATTCAATATCTTCCTTTGAAAATCCCCACAAACCTGGGTGCCTGGGTGGCTCAGTTGGTTGAATGTCTACCTCCTGATCTCACGGTGGTGGGATCGAGCCCCACGGCAGGATCCATCTGAGTGTGGACCCTGCTTAAGATTCATTCTCTCTCCCTCTCTCTCTCTCTCTCCCCCCAACCCCCCAACTCTTTCCCCTGGGCTCATGTTCGCTCTCTCTCTCTCTCTCTGAAAGAAAGAAAGAAAGAAAGAAAGAAAGAAAGAAAGAAAGAAAGAAAGAAAGAAAGAAAGAAAAAGAAAATCCCCTCACTTCACACAGTCTCCCAATTTTAGTTAGTGATGATTCCATCCTTCAAGTTACTCAGGCCAAAGTGTCCCCTGATTGGTCAGAATAGGATATGCTTATGTTGGGTAGCAAACAACCCTCAAATCAGTAGCTTTACCAAAAAAAAGTTCACTGCAACTCCAGGCAGCTATCCTCTAAATAGTGACTTTATTTACCATTCCAGTTCCTTTAATCTTGCGGGCCCTATAATTTCAACACAAGGCCTCCTTCATAGCAAGAGAAGAACCAGCGAAGCATATAGGGGCTCTACCCTGCCTCGGCCAAGCACGTCCTTATACAATTCATTGTCTGTAACTAGTTATGTGGCTCCCCAAACAGCAAAGGGAGATATAAAGTGAAATGTCTCATATGCCCAGGTAAGGTGAATTGGATATTGGTGAGCAGTACCATGTTGTCCTTGACTCCATTTTCTTTCATAGTCCACATGTAAAGCTTCAGCAAATCTTATCAGATGTACCTCCAAAATACATCCAGAATATAACTACTTTTCACTACATTTACGCTACCACTCTGGTTCAATCCTCCATCACTTCTGACCTAGATTATTACAGTGGCCTTCTATCTGATCTCACAGTTTCCATACTTGTCCCCACAGCCCCCCAGTCTTCATTCAAACACCAAGTAGTCATGAAAAAACCCTCTAACTGCAATGACTTCCCATCCCATTGAAAAAAAAAGTCCTTAAAATGACCTTCTAGGCTCCACAGGATGAACATGGGCAATCATTTTCTAACTCCATCTCCTACTAGTCCCCCCCTTTCCTTTCCTTTGTTCTAGATACAGATGTTCTTTGGGATCCCATGGATATGACAGAAAGGCTCCTACCTCAGTGCCGTTGCATAGGCTATTCTTACCACCTAGAATACACTTCCCTCATGTATCTACATGGTTCAATTCCTCACTTTCCTCAGGTCTTTGAGTTCAAAGGTCACTTCTGAAGTGATGCCCTGACTAATCATATTTAAAACTGACCTCCCCTCACTTCTGCCCCTAGTAATCCAGAACCCCTTTCTTGCTATATTTTTCTTTTTAACATGTGCCATCTCTTACATACTAATATATATCATTTTTATATTTATTACTTGTCTCCCATTCCCATCTAGATGTAAGTTCTACAAGAGTGGAGTTTTTGCCTCCTTTGCTCACTGCATTCATTAAATTTATTTTTTTGTATGAAAGAACAAAGATGTCATGTGTGCAGAGAGAAACACTTAAGAGAGTAAATGACCTATACAGATATTTGAAAAAGGAGACTATCCATAGAGGGTAAAGGCTCAGACACATCAGGTCTCATGTTTGAGGAACAAAAAATATGCTTGGAGACTAATCATTGAGGGGAAATAATAATAAGAAAATAGTATTAAGGATGCACTAGATGTCAAATCACATAGAGACTTTAACTTGCACTCTGCATTAGATAGGAATCTTTTGAACAGTTTTAAGCAGAGGTTGGGACACGATGTGATTTAACTTTTAAAATAATCACCTGGACTTCTGGGTAGGAAATGGGTAATCAGGCAACGGGCAGAAACAGGAGACCACTTAGGAGGCTACTATACTTCTCTAGAAAAGAGATGATGGTGGCATAGATAAGAGTGGTAATGATGGTGAAAATGATATAAACAATTGGAATCTGAATAGAAATTTAAGAGATAATACAGCAAAGGAAGTGGGATTACTAAGTCTGGAGTTCAAGGTAGAAGTAGGGGTTGAAAATATAATAATGGAAGTCATCAGCACACAAATGGTAGTCAAAAGACTACATAAAGGAAAAGAGAAACAGTGGAAAAAAGGACCTTCACTTTGAATGAACAGAAGGAATGACAGAAGGGCAGAAAGAAGGCTGGAGAGAAAAGGAAAAAGAAAAAAGATGGAATGAAGTCTGGAGAGATAGAAGCAAGGGACAGATGTATATTTTCCTAGAAGGAAGGATAGATAGATTGACTGATGGAAGGAAAGGGGGAGGAAGGACAGATAAATGGAATAATGATGCAATGACACATGGAGTAAAGAAGTAAGGACACATGATAGAAGCCAATAATATATGGGACAAAAAAGTGAAGAATGATGGCACAGAGGAGCAAGAGATAAAGAGAGATGGAGTGGGGGATAGGATGGTAAGAGGGTCAAAATAAGGGAGAGAAGGAGGTAGGAAGAAACAATCCAACCAAAATTTAAGAATCCTAAGTTTTCAGTAACAAAAAAGGGTCAGTTTCATTTAATTACTAATAAGTGGGTTATAAGCTATACACATGCTATATAAATATATACAGAACTTGTTCTATGCTTAGAGAAATGTATGAAGTAAAACTAAATGAACCCAAAGTATATTACCATTTCTTATTTGGTAGAGAAACTAATTTAGATTCATATTAACTTTTACTCTTTTTAGAGATATTTGAGAGTTAATTATCACCAACCTAATAAAATGTAGAACCACATATTCTGAAGTATAGTCTTTCATTTATACAACTGACATTTGGACACCTACATATGACACAAAAAATAAATCCAGAATTCTAGTCCTCAGAGCCTCCAAGTTTAATAATAAGAAGATATGCAAATTTATTATTATAGTAATTAATATACTGTATTATTTAAGTCCTTATTGTTAAAGGACACATAAAAGGAAGGCAATAAGGCTGAGAAATATCCCCTAAAGTTTTACAAAGAATATGACTGATCTGGGTCTTATAGTACCTATCCTAGCACTTTGTGACAGCAGTTTAAATTGGTTTTTACCTGAAATATTTTTGAACTTCTGAGGTTGACTTACACTAGCATAAGGCTCTGTAATTTATGCATCCCTAAATCCCCAAATCACATAAAGGTATCTGAAATCTAGGACTCTTACTATTTCATGTGTATTTTTAGAAAACACTGCATTGTGACACCATGAGGATAGGCCAAAAATCACATTTAAAATCTACTTCTGGGCTTTAGAGGATTAAGATGGAACCAAATAAAATCTGTTCAACACATGTACAAAAGCAAAAGACAGAGCTACATATACTACTGGCTTTCTGATATTCCTACCAGAATGTTCTCTTCTCCTAATAATACTAATTTCATTCTAGATATAATTCAAGTTTTTCAGAGGTTTTCACAGTGAGAGGACTATGGAAAAAAAAAAAGTGCCAGCAGAGAAAAAAGACTATCAAAGATGAAACATGCACCCAGATCGTCGTTTCTAAACATCCTTCTCCAATAAAGAACTAGGGTTCCACAGAGCAATGGCTGCTTCCAGAGCTGAGCAAGGAAAATACAAGATGAGCTGCACCATCTCATGATGCCAGAAAGTAGGCAAATACTCAATAGAAATCAAATGGGTGCTGGGAATGCAAGCTGGTGCAGCCACTCTGGAAAACAGTATGGAGGTTCCTCAAAAAACTAAAAATAGAACTACTCTACCACCCAGCAATTGCACTACTAGGCATTTATCCACAGGATACAGGTGTGCTGTTTCAAAGGGACACATGCACCCCCATGTTTATAGCAGCACTATCAACAATAGCCAAAGTATGGAAAGAGCCCAAATGTCCATCAATGGATGAATGGATAAAGAACATTTGGTATATATATACAATGGAATATTACTCGGCAATCAAAAAGAATGAAATCTTGCCATTTGCAACCATGTGGATGGACCTGGAGGGTATTATGCTAAGTGAAATTAGTCAGAGAAAGACAAAAATATATGACTTAACTCATATGATAACTTTAAGAGAAAAACAGATGAACATAAGGGAAGGGAAACAAAAATAATATAAATACAGGGAGGGGGACAAAACAGAAGAGATTCATAAATATGGAGAACTGAGGGTTACTGGAGGGGTTGTGGGAGGGGGGATGGGCTAAATGGATAAGGGGCATTAAGGAATCTACTCCTGAAATCATTGTTTCACTATATGCTAACTAATTTGGATGTAAATTTTAAAAAATTAAAAATAAAATTAAAAAAAAAAAAGAAATCAAATGGGTGCATGTTGAAAAAATAGGATGTGTACCAAAGTTAGACAATAAAATAAATAGTGATAGTAATAGACTTATAACCCAAAGTATATAACAAATACTCATGAGTGCATTCTTTTATAAATAAATTATTGAATAATAAATGGGGAAGAAGGAACAACTCTTCATTACATAAGAATTCCAACTAATAAGTACAGAAGGAATGAAAAGTCATGATTAGAATATCACATAACAACTGCTTCAGGCTAGATCCATTGATAAATACTAAAATTAATGCCTGAAAGTGTGAGAAAGAATATTTACATAGCTTCAAAGTTACCTCCTCCCAAATATTAATTACAGAGAAAAAAGTAATTTTACAATAGAGAAATTGGGCAGACACTGGCTTAACTACATGATCAAGATTAATATCACCAGAAATAAGACATACTGATACCATGTCTCTCCTGATATGAGAAATCCAAATTACCTCTGGTATTTTTCAAATATACATAACCTCAATCTAATCATGAGAAAACATCAGAGAATTCGAAATTAAGGGACATTCTACAAAATGATGGCCCAACTGTTTTTAAGTCTCAAGGTCATGAAAGATAAATGAAGACTGAAAAATTGTCACTGGGTAAAGGAAACTAAAGAGACAGGACAACTAAATGTAGTATGGAATTCTGGACTGGACTCTGGGACAGAAAACATTAGTGGAAAAAGTGGTGAAATCCAAATAAAGTCTATAGTTTAGTTAACAGTAATGTACCAATACCAATTTCTTAATTGTACTATGGTTGTGTAAGGTGTTAAGATTAACAGATACTGGGTGAAGGTTATATAGTAAACCTTTGTATTATTTTTGCAACTCTAAGTCTAAAATTATTTCAAAATAAAAACAAAACAAAACAAAATGGATGAGTCAGAGCATCATATCTTGAAATAAATACATTTGGAAAGTCCTTTCCCCCATCAATATTATTTCCGCCTCTCCACCATGGTAATAACCACTTCAATAGTTCCATCCATGCACTTATTTATTTAACAATACATGAGTGCCAGGCATACATTACAGAGAAAAATACAAAGTAGGGCGTGCCAAGTATGGGGAATGAAGATTGCTGTTTTATGGGCTGATTTACAAAGATTTCATTAATAAGGTAATACTTAGCAGAGTTCTGAAGTAAGACAGTAAGCCATGTGGATATTTGGGGAAAGGAAAGGAAAGCACAAAGGCCCAAATATTCAATGGCAAGTCTGAGGAAAACAGACATGGCCAGTGTGGTTGCAGCAAGGTAAGGGACAAGGAGAAGGCAAAAAATAAGACCAGGTAAGCTAATTATTTAGGGACTCCTTGGCCATTGTAAGGGCTTTCTTTGTCTTACATGCTTAGAGAAATGGAAAGTGACTTGAAAAGTTATGAGAAGAGCGACAAAGTTTTACAAGGCCACTTTGACTACTGTGTGAGGAGCTGGGTAGAGTGGGGACGGAGGAATCAATTAAGAAATTATAGCAGTTATCCAGGTAAGAGATGATGATGGTTTAGGCCAGACTGCAATCAATGAAGATGAGAAGTGACTAAAATTCTGGATATATTTTTGAGGTAAACCCCATTTGATCACTTGACAGATTAAACTTAAGTTATAGACAAAAGAGAGAAGTTGATTCCAAATTCAGAATACATGCCAGGATGAAATTCCTATTTATTGAGATGTGAATACAGGATGAAGAGGATTTGGGGATTTTGTTGTTTGTCTTCTTCTGCTCGTTTCAAGGGGTGGAAATAAAGCATTCAGTTTCAATTTTTTTGTTTTTATTTATTTTCTTTCACTTTATTTCAGTTTATTTTCTCGGATTTTTTCAACTTTTTGGACATAAAAGATTTTTCAGTTTTGTTCTTATTAATTATATGCTTTTAGGGTCATAAATGCCAATCTAAGCACCACTGTAGCTGCATTCCACAAATTTTAACATGCCATTGCCATTGTCCTACGCCATTAGTTCAAAATGTTTTCAAATTTCCACTAATTTTCTGTTTGGCCCATAAATTATTTGTAAGAATATTGCTTAATTATCAGCGCTTGGGGGTTTTCTATTTTTGTTTTTGTTAATTCCTACCTTATTTCATTGTGATTAAAAACACATTCTCTGCTATTTCAATGTTTTGAAATACAAGACTTGGTTTATAACCCAGGATACAATGTGCACTTGAAAAGAATGTGCATCCTGTAGGTGTTGGAAAAAATGCTCCATGTGAATTAAGTCAAGGCTGTTAATCACACAGTTCCAATCTTTTGTTTTGTTCCAATCTTTTACAACTTCTGATTTTTGGTCTGCTTGTTCTATTAGTTACTAAAAGAACTGTATTTATATTTCCCTCTGAGATTATGAGTTTATTTCTCTTTTTAGTTTTATCAGTTTTGGCTTTTTGTATTTTGACAGTACATTTTACACATAAAATTTAGACCTGTTATATCTTCCTAGAGGACTGACCATTTTAATAACCATGAAATATCCCTCTTTATTTCTAATAAAAATGCTTCTTGCTTTAAATTCTACTTTATCTGATCTTAGTAACACCATACCAGCTTTCTATTAGTGTATGCAAGGGCATATCTTTTACCATGCTTTTTTAACTTCAGTCCATTTTAATCTCCAAATTTAAAGTGTATTTCTTATAAGCAGTGTATTTTAGGTTGAACCACATGAAATTGCTAATATCATACTGGTTTGACTTCCAAAAACAGAAATTTCATAGCTCACTCTCATAGTTTTATTTTCTAATTCAAACAATCTTTGTTAATTGGAAAATGTGGTCCGTTTACAATTAATAGAATTACTGACATACATAAGTTTAAATTTACCTTCTTAATATTTGTTCAACTTGTTCTATCCTTCCTTTCTTGCCTTCTTTTAAATTATTTTTTATTATGCCATTTTCCTCCATTCTTAGATTGTTAGTCATAACTTCTTTCAGAGGTTACCTAGAAATCAAAATATGCATCCCTAATTTCCTAAAAGTCCAATATAAATTAGTATTATTATTGATTCTCTAATGATGCAAGACCTTAGAATATAGTAACTCCATTTAACATATACACATATACAAAAGATATTGCTTTGAACAGCTGGTATTCATTTATTCGTTCAGTATCCACATCCTAACAGTTTCTATCACTCTTTGTATCTTTCTATATTTCTATCTAGGATCACTTTTTCTTTTGCCTGACCAATCTCTTTTAGAATATTCTTCACATTTGATCTGCTACTCTTGGATGATTTTCTTTCCTCTTCTCCTGGAATTTCAATACAAATATGTTAGACCTCTTTGCCATTACCCGTATGTCTCTCACACTCTTGTATATTTTCCAACCTAATGTGTCTGCTTCAGAGTGGTTATTTTCTTCTGAACTATCTTCCAGTTTCACTAATTCTTTTCTCAGCTACATATAATCCTCTGTTCAACCTATTCATTGAGTTATCAACTTCAGCTGTTGTATTTTTTCATTTCTAATATTCTATTTGACTACTTGCACAGCTCTTTTCCAAGATTCTCCTTTATCCAATTTCTTAAAAATACTAATGATAATTGTTTTAATTTTTTTTTTCAACGTTTATTTTTGGGACAGAGAGAGACAGAGCATGAACGGGGGAGGGGCAGAGAGAGAGGGAGACACAGAATCGGAAACAGGCTCCAGGCTCCAAGCCATCAGCCCAGAGCCTGATGCGGGGCTCGAACTCACGGACCGCGAGATCGTGACCTGGCTGAAGTCGGACGCTTAACCAACTGCGCCACCCAGGCGCCCCGATAATTGTTTTAAAGTACATGATTAATATCTGGATTTCTTATGCATCTGCTGCTAATTAATTTCTTCTTGATTTCAGTCATTTCTTATCTTTTAGTATGCCTTGTTATTTTTGACCACATGCCAAACATTATGCATTAAAAAAACTGCAGATATTTTCCTTTACAGAATTATTAACCTTTGCCTGTGGCAGGCTTTTAAAATACAGGCTAATACCATTAATTAATCAATGACTGAGTTGATTTCATGCTGGACTTCAGTGCTTCAACAGGCTATTTTATTCAAACTCTCCTCCTAGGATAATAAAAGAAATCAGTCAGACAGTAATAGCTGAATAACACAATTAAAGAGGGAATAATGATTTTAGAAAATAAAGGAATAGAGACTGCTATTTTACATAAGACTGTAGGGGTAAATGCTCAGTGATAATGGAACACTAATGTAAAGGCCTGAAGGAAAATGAGGGAGCAAGCCATGCTGGAAGAAAAACATTCTGTGCAGAGGGGACAGCATATGTACAATCCAGTTGAAAAATATGCATAATATCTTTAAAAGAATACTCAAGAGACCAGTATGACTACAGCATAGAGAATGAAAGGTAAGTGCTAAGAAATTAAATTTAAAAGTTATCAAGTTCCAGTACACACAGTATCTTATAAAGTATTGTATGGACATCACCTTTTACCCTGAGATGTAATGAGAGGATTAATCTTACTTATGATTATGAAGAATCATAACAGGTTAAAAGGGAAGAAAGGAAGAACCAGGGAATTCTAAAAGGAAACTACTGCAACATTCTATGTGGTAGCTTTGGTCAAGATGATTAATATATAGGTATGAGATATGGTCTGAGCTTGTATACATTTTGAAAGCAGAGCCAATATAATTAAATTGACATGTTTGAAGTTAAAAAAAAAAAAGCAAACAAGCAAGAACCAAAAATAGTAAGTTTAGGGAGTAAAAAATGGGAGTAAAAAATCTTTTTTCAAACATGAGAAAGAAATTTTACAAAATGAAATAGAGAAACATAGACTGGGAAATATGAACAAGACATTAAGAATACAGTGAAAACATCTAACAAGTGTACAAATACAGTTCTGAAAGGAGAATGAGATAAGAGAACTATTTGAAAAGTAACAGCTGAGAAATTTTCGGAACTGATAAAAGATACTAATTCACAGGTTCACAGAGGCTTACAAATCAAGAAGAATAAATGTGAAAAAACTCACACCTAGACCCATCATTGAAAAACTGAAGAACATATCAGAGAAAGAGAAGATTTAAAATTAAACAACAAAAACAATAATAACCTCAATAAGATAACAGCAGGAATGGCAGACTCTACTGTATCTCTAATACACAGAAAGAAAATAACTGTCAACCTAGAATTCTATACCTAGTGTAAATAAGGACAGAAAGTACTTTCAGACAAACAAAACTTGAGTGTGCCACTAGCAGTCCTTCACTATGTAAGATCAAAAAGATATTATTAGTGATAAAAGAAAGTGATTCTAAGTGAAAGACTGGAGATGCTAGGAGGAATAAAGAACACAGAAGGTGGTAAATATGTAGATAAATAAACACTAGCCTTATAAGACAACAAAGAATAATGTATTTTGGATATTTTTAAAAGCAAAAAGAGAGAGATAGAATTAGTATAAGTCAGGAAACGAACTGGACTTTAAAATGGTGTTTTAAGGGCCTTGTATTATTTAAAAAGGGGCATAGTTATTAACTTTAGATATTGATTAATGTGCCTGTAGTAATTTCTCAGATAAATACTAAAAGAATAGTTAAAATTACGTATCATTTAAAGCTGTTAGGAAGAATTGGAAAAAAGTTACAACAATTCATTTTAAAGAAGGGAAGATAAAACGGGCAGAAAAAAACCCACAAAATAAGATGGTGGATATAAATCCAAATACCTTGGTAATTACAACAAATGTAAATAAGCTTTAATTAAGAAATAAAAATTGGGGGCACATGGGTGGCTCAGTCAATTAAGTGTCTGATTTTTTATTTTAGCTCAGGTCATGATCTCATGGTTCATCAGTTTGAGCCTCACATCGGGCTCTGTGCTGACAGCATGGAGCCCACTTGGGACTCTCTCTCTCTCTCTCTCTCTCTCTCTCTCTCTCTCTCTTTCTCTCTCTCTCTCTCTTTCTCTCTCTCTGCCCCTTCTCCTCCCCCCTCTCTCTCAAAATAAACAAACTCAAAAAAATTAAAAAGTGTTTTTAAATTAATAGTAAAATAAAATAAAAACAAAAATTGTCAGACATATTAACCTAAAATATGCTGTTTTTCATAGACATCTAAAACCAAAGGTTCTAAACTGAAAACAGAAGGATACAAAAAAAGCTGCTACTACTGTATTAACACAAACATAATGGACTTTAAGGGAAAATAGTATAAAGAAGGCACTGTTCATAATGATGAACACTTCAATTTGCCAAGAAAATATAATAATTATCTAACAATATATATATTTTACACCTATATCCATCACATTTCATAATGATAAAAACTAAAAGCCTCAATTTACCAGAACATTCATCTAATAACTTCCTATGTATAAAGTAAAAAGTGACAGGACTTCAAAGAGAGACTCATGATTAAATTGGGGACATTTCAACAATTTTTTGTAATACTTGCGATAACTACCAGACCAAAGATGATTACAGAAGATATAGACAACACATTAGCAATTATGACCTAATGAAAAGAAAAAAAAAACCCTCCATCTAATAATTATAATAGACAAGGAGAGAAAAGTAATATACATATTTTTAAAAAACTGACCATATATTGGGACTTTAAAAAAAGTCCAGAGGTGCCTGGGTGGCTCAGTCAGCTGAGCGTCTGACTTCAGGCTAGTTCATGATCTCACCATTCCCGAGTTCGAGCCCTGGGTTGAGCTCTGTGATGACAGCTCAGAGCCTGGAGCCTGCTTCAGATTTTGTTTGTCTCTCTCTGCCCTTCCCCTACTCATGCTCGCTCTCTCTCTCTCTCTCTCTCTCTCTCTCTCCAAAATAAATAAGCATTAAAATAAATAAGAAGTAAAAAATAAAAAATAAAGTCTAAACAAACTTCAAGAAATTTAAACAATACAGAGCATATTCTCTTACACTAATGTATTTAAGCTAAAAATTAACCCTAAAGAGATAGACAAATTCTCTACGTTTGAAATATGTGTTATAAATATTATAAATTAAAAAATACTTCTAAATAACTCAAGAACTAATGAAACAAACCATAATAATATTTAGACAATATTTTGAACTAAATGATAATGAACATACATTAAAGAGACTTGTGGGCTACAACTATAGTAGCAATTAAAGGTATATATACAGAGCTAAATGTTTACATTAGGAGAAAAAATTCTACAAATTAAAAGGCTAGGCATGTTCCCCAAGAAGTCAGAGTAAGAAAAAGATAAAAGAATAAAAATAATAAATATTAATGAAATTGAAAACCTACAATAGAGAAGATCAATAACCACATAAGTTAGTTCTCTGAAAAGATGGTAAAATTAATCTAACAATAGCCAAATCATGGGAGAAGCCTAAATGTCTATCAACTGATGAATGGATAAAGAAGATGTGATATATATATACAATGGAATACTACTTGGCAATGAGAATTAATGAAATCCTGCCATTTGCAACAACATGGATAGAACTGGAGGGTTATTATGCTAAGTGAAATAAGTCAGTCAGAAAAAGACAAATATGTTTTCACTCATCTGTGGATCTTGAGAAACTTAACTGAAGACCATGGGGAAGGGAAGGGGAAAAAACAGTTTCAAACAGAGAGGGAGGCAAACCCATAAGAGACCCAGAGAACAAACAGGGTTGATGACAGGGTGGGGAAGAATAGAAAATGGGTGATGGGCATTCAGGAGGGCACTTGTTGGGATGAGGACTGGGTGTTGTATGTAAGTGGGAATCTACCCCCAAAACCAATAGCACACTGTATACATTGTATGTTAGCTAACTTGACAACAAATTATATTAAAAAAAATTAGTCAACCTCTGTCATGGGGATAAAAGGTGCAGCATAGGGAATATAGTCAATGGTACTGTAATAGTGTTGTATGGTAACAGATGGTGGCTACACTTGTGGTCAGCACAGCATAATATACAGACTTGTCAAATCACTGTTGTACACCTGAAACTAATATAACATTTTGTGTCAGCTATTTCAATTAAGAAAAATTAATCAGGGGCACCTGGACAGCTCAGTTGGTTGAGCGTTCAACTTTGGCTCAGGTCATGATCTCACAGTTCACGAGTTCGAACCCTGCATTGGGTTTGCTGCTGCCAGCACAAAGCCTGCTTCAGATCCTCTGTCCCACTCTCATGTGCTCTCTCTCTCTCTCTCTCTCTCTCTCTCTCTCAAAAATAAAAAAAAACATTAAAAAAAAAAGGAAAGGAAAAAATTCACCTCTGATTAAATTCATCACAACAAAAAGGGAGAAGACACACGTAAGCAACATAAGGAATGAAAAGGGCAAAATAAATACAGATGCTACTTACATTTAAATCACAAAAAAAAGGTAAGTGGGTTGTAATTTCAAGAAATGCACTAGCTTATTTATATGCTTGTTCCCAATAAAAACAAATAAAAATATTGGTTAATATATTAAAAACATCTTAAGGCAGCTAAGAGTTGAGACAAGACAATAAGGAATTACCAAACCAGAAGCTAAGTAGAACACATGATCACCTTTTGCCCTGAAAGAATTTGCTAATCCCAAAGAATCTGAACAGCAGTTTTGATCACCTCATGACACAAGGGGGACAAAAGTCAAAACTCAGGATCAACGAAAGATTCTTCTAAAAGAAGACACCCAAAACATTAAGCCAAGATTTCAAAATGCTACATACTTCCTTTGGGAATGAACAAATCTGAAATAAAATCCTCCTTCCACACCATGCCTTGTGGAGAGGATACCCTGGCATTCAAGTAGAAAAGGACTGGAAAAAATAAGCAAACGAAAAAAAAAGACTCTTATTAAGTTGTAAGCACTGACCAGCCCTACCGCATATTTACAGCCCAAATAAAAATCATCAGGGTGGTCCAAGAAACTTCAAACCATAAATTTAAAGTGTCCCTGAAGTTCAAACCTTAAGTTTAAGTGACTCTAATGCCACTGAGAAATACAAATTCTTTCTAGAGAAAGGCACCCTTATCCTGGGCCTCAGAAAATTCCCCAGAATAATTTTTCAAATACAATGAGAAAAATCCTCAAAGCACCTAAGGATAGGGGTAGATGACAAATTACCTTCAAAGCAACAATAATAGTCCTCAATAGCAACAATAAAACTAGAACACAGTATTCTATTTTCAATAAGCTAGGGGAAAAAACCCAGAATCTAAAATTCTACATCCATGAAAATATCTTTCAAGTATACATAGATGTATTTTGATAAAAGATAAAAGGGTTTGACTCTAAAAGACCTCATTAAAGGAAATTCTAAATGATACCTTTCAGGCCCAAGTGAAATGATTCCAGATGACTGTCTAATATGTAAGAACAACAAAGGGAAAATAAAAGTAGCAACTATATGGGTGAATATAAATGAACTCAAACCTGACAAAACAATATTGTAATAATGCCTAGTGGAATTGTTTTTTTTTAATGATAGAATTAAAACATAGAACAGAAGTTTAATTATAGGGTGGTTCAGTTGGTTGAGTGTCGGACTCTTGATTTCAGCTTAGGTCACCATCTCACAGGTTGGTGGATCAAGACTCGCCTACGGGTCTGCAGCTGAAAGCATGAAGCCTGCTTGGGATTCTCTCTCTCCTCTCTCTCTGCCCCTCCCTCTGTTGCCCTCTCTCTCTCTCTCAAAATAAATAAACATTTTTTAAAAGTTTAATTATATAAGGGAATAATGAAATTTAAATGTTCTAGGTCCCTTATACTATGCAGGAGGAAGGCAAAAGGTATAGATTTACATTAGATTTGAAGAAGTTCTCACCTTTTATTTTTATCACTTTAAAAGTCATGCAGGGGGTGCCTGGGTGGCTCAGTGGGTTGGGCATCCGACTACGGCTCAGGTCATAATCTTGCAGTTCTGGGTTCGAGCCCCATATCAGGCTTTGTGCTGACAGCCTGCAGCCTGGAGCCTGCTTCAGACTGTCCCTGTCTCTCTCTGCCCCTCCCCCACTCTGTCCCTCCCCTGCTCACTCTCTCTTTCTCACAAATATAAACAAACATTAAAAAACATTTTTTTATGTCATGCAGTGTATTACATTTATGGCATTTGATTAAATTTAACCACATAGATGAAAATACTCTTAGGAAGTCAGAAACAATTTTTCTTAAGTTTTTTACACTTTTTTAAAAGTTTTTTTATTTTGAGAAAACAAGAGAATGCACACACACACATACATGCACAAGTTAGGGAAGGGCAGGGAGAGAAGGAAAGAGAGAATCCTAAGCAGGCTCCGTGCTTAGGAGCACAGAGCCTGACATGGGGCTCAAACTCACAAACCGTGAGATCATCACTTAACCCGAAATCAAGAGTCAGCCGCTTAACCAACTGAGCCACCCAGGCACTGCTCACCATGACTCTTAAAAAAACAATTTCCCTTTCTTTCTAATCTTTCTTCACTGAATGGATTGTTTATCCCAATACTACCTCTTTTAAAAAGCTTTTAAAATTAAAATATAACAAGTATACAATAAACCATACCAATCATAAGTTACTTCACAAGAAATATTATAAAGCAATATTAAAAAGTGATTAGTCACTTTTATGTCATGAAACAGAACATAAGCAACAATATAGATAAACTCCCCACTCCCATCCCTTCCCAAATCACAAAGAAAACCACTCTCCTCATTTCTAATTCCATAAATTAGTTCTGCCTGGTTTTGAACTTTAGTTCATGTAATCATATGGTATATATATCCTTTTGTTTCTGACTTTTCATTACACATATTTGTAGGTTTCATCCATGTCATTTTGTATAGCTGCAGTTAGTTCCTTTTTCATGGTATTCCAACATATGTGTATACCATAATTTATCCATTTTACTGTTAATGGACATTTGGGTTGTTTCCAGTTTGGGGCTAGTACAAATAATGTTGCTATAAATGTAGTGTGCACTTGTCTACAAATGTTCATGAATTTCTATTGAGTATATACTTAGGAATGAAATGGCTGAGTTATTGGTAATGTAAACATTCAACAAAAAGCCTGATAGTTTCCCAAAGTGTTACGTGTTCACACTTCTAATAGCAATGTATTAAAGTTCCAGCTGTTCCACATTTTCATCAATACTTTGTACTGCCAGATCTTTTAATTTTAGCTAATCAATCAAGATGGTATAGTGTTTCAACTGTGATTTTCACTTATATTTTCCAAACATATAACTTGGCTGGGCAATTTTTACCATGTCTTTAGGCTATCCAAATCATGTCTTTTGAATACACTCTTCTGTGAAATGCCAATTCAAATTCCTGCCCATTTTTCTATAGAGTTATCTGTAGTTTTCCTACTGACTTTTAGTCCTTTATATATTCTTAATACAATTCCCTTGTCAGTTATATGCTCTTCAAATATCTCCCCCTACTGGCTTCATATTGGCTTGCCTTTTTACTTTTCTATTGCCATTTCTGATTAACAGAAGTTCTTAATTTTAATGAAATTAATCAAATTTCTCCTTACAGTTAATATGTGTGTGTGCACGTGAGAGCATGCATCTTAATGTTTGAGAAATCTTCACCTCCTCTATCTCGTAGAGATTCTTTCCTACATTTTATTCTTTAAAAGCATTATTGATTTACCTTTCATATCCATCTACAGTTGACTTTTGTGTTATGGTTCAAGGTAAGGTCCCAGATTTATTTTTTTCCACACGGATACCAAGTTACTCCTATTTTAGGGAGAAGAATACATATTTGATAATCAGAAGATCTGGGTTCTACTTCCAACTCTTTAAAACACAGGAATGTGCAAACCACTGATGTCTGAGTATGAGTTTTGTGATCCAACTCAAATACATATTTAGAATCACTGGATTAGGTGCTCTCCAAGTATTTACAATATAGCAGGGGAAACAGTTATATAAACACCATAATGTATTGTAAGAATTACTGGACAATACTTAGTGATGCTTTTGTAGACAAGACTGAAAAATATGAACTGACTGGACAAGACTGAAAAATAATATAAAGACAAAAAAAATGCCAAGTAGAAAGAATTACAAAGTATCTGTCACATAGTAAGTGTAAACAATAATTGGTAAATGCCAACTAGAAAGACTTACAAAAAGTTATGTTTACAAAGAATGTTAAAGCTAAAATTAAAAACACACACGCTCACTAACGAGGACAACACAATCCTTTCTAGAAAATCATGCTCATGGCAAGAAAATTAATGAAACCTCAAGTCTATACTCAGGTTGAGTGAGTTTTAAATTTATGTATTTAAATTCAAGTTAGTTAAAGTGGAATACTGGTTTCAAGAGTAGAACCCAGTGATTCATCACTTACATACAGCACCCAGTGCTTATCCCAGCAAGTGCCCTCTTTAATGCCCATCACCCACTTAGTCCATCCCCCCACCTACCTCCACTCCAGCAGCACATCTTCAGTTGTTCCATGTGTTTAAGGGTCTCTTACGGTTTGCCTCCCTCTCTGTCTTTACCTTATTTTTTCTTCCCTTCCCCTATGTTCATCTTTTGTATTTCTTTTTGTTTGTTTGTTTGTTTATTTATTTTTGAGAGAGAGACTGAGCATGAGAGGTGGAGGGGCAGAGAGAGAGGGAAACACAGAAACGGAAGCAGGCTCCAGGCTCTGAGTTTTCAGTGCAGAGCCCAAAGCAGGGCTCAAACTTACGAACTGTGAGATCATGACCTGAGTGGAAATCAGATGCTTAACCGACTGAGCCCCTCATCTGTTGTGTTTCTTAAATTCCACATATGAGTGAGATCATAATTTGTCTTTCTCTGACTGACTTGTTTCGCTTAGCATAATACACTCTAGTTCTAGTCACATTGTTGCAAATGGCAAGATTTCATTCTTTTTAATTACTGAGCAGTATTCCACTATATGAATGTATGTGTGTATATGTATGTGATATACATATACATATATACACATATATATATTCACATCTTCTATATATTTTTAAAAGATTTTATTTTCAATTAATCTCTACACCCAACATGGAGCTTGAAGCCACAACCCTGAGATCAAGAGTCGCATGCTCCATTGACTGAGCCACCCAGATGCCCCAAGCTTGATTTTTTTAAAGCTATGTATATGTAGGGAAGATTCCAAAATTACAAGATAGGAAGTTTGATTATTCGACCCTGGAAATTAACAGAAAGGGTTAGAAGCATCTAGAAAACAAAGCTTGTTCTAAAAACAAAAACACAATCATTGATAAATTCATGTCAAGATACCCTCTTCACTCTCTGGCAGGATTATTAGTCTGATAGATACATGACAAAGTTAATGATGCTTTTTTTCCACAAGACTGAAAACTCTGAATTGATAAGATTTTAAACTGTATGAATTTTTTTCTACAGAGTACTGTTGAATGAGTTAACATTAACCTGAAGTATGGACTCTAACATGAAACACCATGAGGCTTTTTTGTCTGTACTCCTTTATCTCCTGACAATTTCATCATTATTTTAAATTATACAAAAAAACTAGTAGGATTTTAAATGTAATAATCATGTTTTATGTTAGGACACTATTAGCATAGACATGTTTGGGGGGAAGTGGTTTATTCTCACTGAACCTTTTCTTCTATCTAATAAGTAGACTAAATCAGTGACTTTCAAACTTCTTAACAGTGATCCATAATAAGAAATATGATCGAGAACAACTAATCATATATATGTTGGTGTGTGTAACTAAAACAAAAGTTTCATAAAATAACACCCTTATAACACAATGCCCCCTGATATTTCCTATTCTATGTCATTATTTTTAATGTAGATTATAACTCAAAAAATTGATTTCATTACCAAAAATGGGGCATGAACTGTGGTTTGAAAAAATGGATTAGATGACTTCCAAAGTAACCTATAGCCCCCAAATTTTTATTTCTCTAATTTAGATACTGACATAAAATATGTGGTATCAAATAAGTAGATGATATGTCTGACAGAAACAGGAACAATGATTTCACAATGATGGAATTCATAATTATACCAAATAAATGAACACTGAATTGAAAACAAGATGAATCTACAGAGGTAAGGGCCTACATTTAGGTTCAGAAATACCCTCAGCAAGTAAACAGAGCCTGGCAGCAAGTCAGATTAAAAGACCTGGAGGCTTTATTAACTATAAGCTTATTATGAGATGTCAGAGGATCTGTCAGTTTATGCAGGCTTGGTCTAAAAATAAAATAGTATTTAATAAATACCGTGTTATAAGTATTTTGGTCTCTGAAATCAAGTTCAATCAGGATCAGAGTTACTAGGTCTAGACCTCATCCTTTTTTATTACATGTAACATACAAGAACAAAGCATTACTAATATTACATACATTTATAATATTTAAATAAATAATACTTCTTTTTACTGAGTATAATTTCCCAGACGTAGTGTTATTTCCCTTTACCAATTTAATCCTCAAAGAGGATTAAATACCCTACCCAGGTCACAAAGATTGTTAACATAAATGAAGTCAGGAGGTGAACCCAGGTCTGTCTGAATATAAATCAAGATTTTTTTTTTTTTACTTTTTATCAGTGTTTATTAAATTATCTGCATCCATGGCTTTAATGACTATTCAGCATATATATATATATGGACCACTAATTTCAGGTAAACAAAATTTATTAGAATATTTTAAAACTCCAATTAATAATAATAGTAACAGTTTCCTACCACTATGATGGAGGCTATTGCTTATAATATTTTATCAAGATCTCTTTATCTTACTTAGTGATGTGTAACTTCTTTAAGCGTTCAGAAACTAATTCAATGATTCCCCCCCACCCCCAAAAAAGCTGAGAGCCGAATGCTTCAATCAGGGAAACAATGACACATGGAATTCCTAATCCTTTTTTTTTTTTTTTTTTTTTGCCTTTGGACCTTCTTTAAATTCTACTGCTATACAAACATATACATTTTTTGCTAATGTATGTACTACTATGTCATTAATTTCTTACTCTAAACAAGTAAACAAAATCAGCCAGTGCTGGAAAAGAGTCAAACTTTACTATAAAGCCATCTGTACTATACAGTTCAATCTTTGGAAATCCTGTTATATATCCTCAACATTAAAAATGATAATTTTGGCCCTATTCAAGAAACTGTAACATGTCATTAAGGCACACTTCTTAATAAGTAAGCCACTAGCAGTGATGGAAATAACATTTTATTGACATCAGTATTGTAAAGAAATGCACACAACTACTGAAACTAGAAACCCATATAAATCAACTGCAGGATTGCAGGAATTCTGTAGAAAAGGGAGGAATTATCAGAGCCTGACATTTTGGTCCCTCCAGGCTAGGGAAAAGACAAAAGGAAAAACTCAGTGGTCCTAACTATAACTAGATAGAGCTGTTTACTTCCATCAACAAAGTTTTAGCAAGAAATGAAAATAAAACAGAAAATAATTAAGATCCTGAGGTACACAAAGGTACACAAAAATCCCAGGGTGAAGCTTTCTCCCTAATTCACTATTCCCATTTTTACTAACCAATAATAGGGCAAAATCCTTTTGCCTAAGGAGATACAAATAGCTGGGGAAATACAGGTGACTATTTTTTTTAAAGACTCAAACAGCCATGAGACTTTCATTTTGAAAATATAACTCCAAGGCCCCATGCTGAAGCAGCTTCACAATTAAAAACCTGAAAATATGCCCCCATAAGAAGAGGGTAATTCTCAATCAACATGGAAAGAACCCTACCACAGAACTTTAACAAAAGTTAACACACTGCAGAGCTCAGCTCTGATCTATAGCAAAATCCATAGTTTATTGGAGCTATCCTTTAAGCAAAACACACACACACATACACACACACATGCCAATGCCCTCAAGTAAAAAGAAGCAGATTAAATGCAATGGTTTAACTCAAAGTGTAGTTTCTAGGGAAAAATTTTAAAGGTCTCAGATAGATAAGAGTTATATCAAAACAGAAGGCTTCAAAACAATTCCTAGGCTCTGCATGCCGAAACTATATGTCAGATTTAAAAAATCTAAGACCTAAATAGATGGAGAGATAGACTATGTTCATGGATTGGAAGACTCAGTATTGTTAAGATGTCAATTCTTTCAAACTGAGCTATAGATTTAGTGCAATTTCAATCAAAATCTCAGAAGGATTTTTTATAAATATTGACAAATTATAAAATTTACATGAAAAGACAAAGGAACAACAGACAATTTTTAAAAAGAACAAATTTGGAGGACTCACCCTACCTGATTTCAAGACAGAATGCCGTTGGTGAAAGGACATTTACATAAACCAATGGAACAGAAAAGAGAGACCACAAATAAATTGACATTTATGAGTACACATATACACACTGACTTTTAACAAAGATGTAAAAGCAATTCAATGGAGAAAGGATAATCTTTTCAACAAATGGTGCTGAAATCACTTGAAATCCATATGCAACAAAATGAGCCTTGATACATACCATATACCTTATACAAAAGTTAAAACAAATCAAAGAAAGAATACAAAAATACTCATTCAAAAGGAGACATGCACCCCAGTGTTTATAGTGGCATTATCCACAATAGCCAAATTATGGAAACAGCTCAAGTATCCACAGGCTGATGAATGACTAAGGAATAAACACACACACACACACACACACACACACACACACACACACACACAGGGATATTAGCTATAAAAAAGAATGATATCTTGCCATTTGCAACGACATGGATAGAGTTAGTATTACGCTAAGTGAAATAAGTCAATTAAGAGAAAGACAAATACCATATGATTTCATTCATATATGCAATTTAAGAAACTAAACAGGGGCACCTAGGTGTCTCAGTTGGCAAGCGTCAGACTCTTGGTTTGGGCTCAGGTTATGATCTCATGGTTCGTGAGTTCAAACACCATGCCTGCTTGGTATTCTCTCTCTCTTCCTCTCTGCCCCGCCCCCACTCGGGTGGGCAGACACTCGCTCTCTCTCAAAATAAATAAATAAACCTTAAAAAATATTTAAAAAAAGAAACAAAACAAATAAGCAAAGCAAAGGTGGGAGGGAGGAGGGAGAGGTAAACCAAGAAACAGACTCTTACCTATAAAGAACAAACTGATAATTACCAGCAGGGAAGTGGGTGGGAAGATGGGTTACATAGGTGATGGGGATTAAGGAGTGCACTTATTGTGATGAGCACCAGGTGTTGTATGGATGTACTGAATCACTATATTTACACCTAAAACTAATATTACACTGTGTTAACTAACTGGAGATTAAATAAAAATTTTTTAAAAATGCAAACTAAAACTACAATGAGATGCCAATACATACTTACTAGAATGGAAAAATACAAAACAAAACTTGACACTACTAAATGCTGACAAGGATGAGGAGCAACTTAGACTCTCTTATGTTGCCAGTGGACTGCAAAATGGTACAGCCACTTTGGAAAACACTTTGTCAGTTTTTAATAAAGTTAAAACATATTCTTACCTAAGACCCAATAATCTCACTCCTAGATATTTACACAAGTAAAATGAAAAGCCATGTTCACACAAAAACCTATATGTGAACGTTTATATTGTTTGTGTTGGAGACCCCCAAGACAACACCCAGGTTCAGTGATTCACTTGAGGAACTCACAGGACTCAGCATATCATCATACTTACAGCTAACATTTATCACAAAGAAACAATACAAAACAAAATCAGCAAAGGAGAAAGCCATATGGGGTAAAGTTGGAAGCCTGGGGTAAGCCTGATGTAAGCCTGATGTAAGCTTCCATGAGTCCTCTCCCAGCAGGATGTGTTTAATCCTTCCAGCAGCACATGCGAAGTACTATCTACCAGGAAAACTCACCTAAGCCTAGGATACAAGACTTATTGGGGGCTGGTCACACACTTACCTTAGCTTATCATGTACCAAAACTCCATACTTCCAGAAGGAAAGAAGGTGCTTAGCATGAACAGTTTAGACATATAAACCATCCTTATTGTTAGAGAATGGTGGGAATACTCTTGAAATCCAAGTTCCAGACAACAGCTACAAGCCAACCTTGCAAACAGGCCTTTCTAAGAGCAGTAATCTCAGGCATGCTATGTTAACTCTTTTTTGCACAGTGCTTTATTTGTAATTGCCAAAACCTGGAAACAAATCCAAATATTCCTTGAACTAGGAAATGAATAAACAAACTGTAGTATATCCATACAATATAATATTATTCAGCAATGAAATGAACTATTGCTTCCTACAACATGGATGAATACCAACTGCATTTTGTTAAGTAAAAGACACCAAATTCAAAAGGCAACAAACTTTGACATTCAGGAAAATACAAAATAGATCAGAGATTGCCAGGGGGCTAAGGATGGGGAAGAATTTAAATACGAAGGAATAGTATGAGGAAATTTTTCTGGAATGATGGAACCATTCTGTATCTTGTTTTTGGTGGTGGTTGCAATGCTCTGTGCATTAATCAAAATTCACAGAGCTGTATACCAAAAAGAGTTAATTTTACTATATGTTAATTTTTTAAGAAGTAAAATACAGTTCCCCATGAGTAAGATGAAAAGAAATACCATGGTGATGTTAATGCAAATAAAAGACAAAAATTTCACAGCCAGCAAAAAAACAATCCAGTGTAGAAGAAAGCAGAACACAAGGTAGAAAAATCTGCCAAAAAGACCTGTAGCTTCAGATAAACTTAAAAAGAATATCAAATCAATTAAGTGCTTGAACACAAAAATGATAAAATAACAGAATGAGATAAAAAGATTATAGAGCTAAGAAAAATAAAAACCAAAAGGCCCTTAAAGAATAATTAGAAACTTTCAGAAAAGAGCAGAACTACCCACCTCAGTATAACCAAATATAATCCAATCCACCTCTGTATAACCAAATGACTATGACATGTAGGGACTATAAAAAGTAGATCACAATTTAAGAGAAAAACAGTGAAATGACTGAAACCATAAAAAGATAGGAAAGTCAAAGCCAATACAATTAGTAAACTCCAAGTATTGAATACAACAAATGCAACAGAAAAAATATTCAAAAATATGTTAGAAGAAAATGTTCCTAAAATAGGGAACTGAATCTGCCAAATGTGAGTGGATATTTTGCTACTGAAGATTAAAAATCCAAAACAGGTTAAAAATATTCAGCTACATACTGTCTATAAGAAACATACAAAAAAATAAAAGCAAAGATATAGCAGACAAATCAAAACAAAGAAAAAGCAGGAATGGCAACATTAGCATCATACACAGGTAAAAAAAAAAAAAATATTCAATGCAAGAAAGAATAGTCAGCAAACTATAGCCCAGGGGACAAATCTGGTCATGGCCTGTTTTTGTATGGCCCACAAAGTAAGAACAACTATTATATTTTTAAAAAGTTATATTAAAAAAAAAAAAAAGAAAGAAAGAAAAAGAAGAATTTAAGACAGAGACTATATGTGTGGCCTACAAAGCCCACAACATTTACTATCTAGCCCTTTAAATTATTGACCCTAGGGAATGCAAACTGATGCAGCCACTCTGGAAAACAGTGTGGAGGTTCCTCAAAAAATTAAAAATAGAATTACCCTATGACCCAGCAATAGCATTACTAGGAACTCATCCAAAGGATACAGGAGTGCTGGTTCATAGAGGCACATGTACCCCAATGTTTATAGCAGCACTATCAACAATAGCCAAATTATGGAAAGAGTCCAAATGTCCATCGACTGATGAATGGATAAAAAAGATGTGGTTTATATATACAACGGAATACAACTTGGCAATGAGAAGGAATTAAATCTTGCCATTTGCACAACGTGGTTGGAACTGGATGGTAGTATGCTAAGTGAAATATGTCAGAGAAAGATACGTTTTCACTCATATGTGGAACTTGAGAAACTTAACAGAAGATCATGGGGAAAGGGAAGGGAAAAAAATAGTTTCAAACAGGGAGGCAAACTGTAAGATTTTTTATCTTAAATAGATAACAAACTGAAGGTTGATTGGGGGGAGGTGGGGAGAGGAGAAAATGGGTGATGGGCATTGAGGAGGGCTCTTTTTGGGATGAGCACTGGGTGTTGTAAGTAAGTGATGAATCATGGGAATCTATTCCTGAAACCAAGAGCACACTGTATACGCTGTATATTAGCTAACGTGACGATACGTTATATTAAAAAACAAAATTATTGACCCGAAGTACAACGGACTATAATTCATAGTTCACTTAGATACAGGAGGCCTCTACATGTTAAGGAAACCAGACTCTTATCACATACAGACATTTTCCCCTTAGCATGCTGTCATCAGACTTTCTTTATGGTCATACTGGCAGGTACAACTTTTATTTGATTATCGAATTGAATTTACCAATTTTTCTTTCTGGTTTCTGGATTGCATCTTACAAAGACATACCTGCTTTAATGGTAATTTTTAAAATTTCCATGAAATCTTCTTTTATAAGTTTTATAGTTTTGTTTTTTTATATTTTAAAGCACTGAGATGCCTGTAATTTATTGTCACTTTCCTGAAGCCTTTCTAGGAGAAAAGGAATAAAATCTATACAGCAGAATTCCAGACTGCAGACTAATATGGAGAGGGAAGTATTGGAAAAGTTTAGGGAAGAAGAGGAGGAAAATAAGCAGGATTCTATAGAAACCTTGAAACCGACTGAATGATAACTGATATACATTTGTTGCCTCTTCTTATTGGAAAACTTCAAACTATATTCTTTGTTGAAATGTGAAAGAATGTTCTCAAGGAAGTTTCATGGGTCATGAACTGGTAACTCAGTATTTCACTCCTCCTTCATACCTCATTTGAAAACAAGAGTTTAGGCAGAAAATAAGATCCAATCACAAATCTCTCTGTATCTGAATTCAAGTTACTATTCGGTGTTGTTATCTCTTTGTTGCTATTGTAAATAGGATTTCTCTTCTTAAGGTTCAAACTGGTTGTTTACATATGGGGCATGGGTCAGCAAACTGGCTCAAGGACCAATCCAGCCCACTGCCTGCTTTGTAAATAAAGTTTTATTAGAACACAGACATGTTCATTTGTTTACTGTCTAAGGCTGCTTTCATGCTACAGTTGGGTACTGTGGCAGAGACTTGTTTAGCCCACAAAGTCTAAAATATTTATCATCTGGCCCTTTACACAAAATGTTTTCAAACTCTGATGTATATGAAAGCTATTTATAGTTTGGGGTAAAATTCACATAATATTAATCATTTTAAAGTGTATAATTCAGTGGCATTTAGTTCAATTCATAATGTTGTGTAATCATTACCTCTAGTTCCAAAACATTTTCATCACCCAAAGTGAAATCCTGTCCCTATGAAGCAATCACTCTCCATTCTTCATGCTCCCTCCCCCCGACTACCACTAATTTGCTGTTTCTATGGATTCACCTAGTTTGGTATTGTATATAAATGAAATCCTATAAATATGTGATCTTTTGTGTCTGGCTTCTTTCACTTAGTATATTGTTTCAGACATGTTGTAGTGTGTCTCATTTCTAAGGCTGAACAATATGCCATTGTATAGATATATTTTATCTATTCATCAGTTGGTAGACATTTGAGTTGTTATCACCTTTCAGTGATTGTGAATAGAGCTGGTATTCCCTGCCATGCTCACACTCTGTCTCTCTCTCAAAAATAAATAAAACATTAAAAAAAAAAAAAGAACACTCATTCATTGCTAATGGGAATACGGACTGATTTGGCTATTGTGGATAGCAATCTGGCATTTCCTAGTCAAACCAAATATAGGGCTACCTTATAACCCAGCAATTCTATTCATTTGTATATAGGTTTCCAAAGAAATCCTTACACAGAATCATATACAAGGATGTTCACTGCAACACAATCTGTGATGTCAGGAAATTGGAAATAAATAGGTAGCTATCACTAAGGTAACAGATAGGTAAAATGAGATAAATGTCTCACAAAGTATTTTGCAGCTATTAGAAAGAAGCAATAGAAGTACCAGCATGACTAGATCTTACAATTTTAGTGCCTATGGGGAAAAAGACAGAATGAGACATACAATGCAATAACTTTTATGTAAATTTAAAAACCAGTGCACACAAAATAACAATACTTATTTTGCAAGAACACAATCACAAAAAAATAAAATACATTAGAATATAAACAATGTAACATACACTATACAATTGCTTTCTGAAAATAATATAATATAAACATATTAAGACATTTGTTCATGGGGGAACGGAAATTCAAATAGATAAAGAACTAAAGAAAGAAAATAAGACAGAGACTTCACACAAACCAATGATGATAATTTGTCTTGAACAAAGGATTAGTTTAACTTCTGCACCTAAGGTTAAGAAAAACTGTACCCACAACATCACTAAGTTCCTTTATTATTAGTAACATTTTTCAGTTGATTCTGGGTATTTCATGTGTATAACTGTATCATCTAAAAACAGCAGTATTTTACCTTCTCTTCCACTTTTATACCTCTTAGACTGCATTATGTAGCACCTCTAGCACAAAGATAGCAAAAGTGATGATAGCAAGCATTTGTACCTTGTTTTCAATTTTATAGAAATTCTTCCAAAACTTACCCATTAAGTATGGTGCTAACTTCTGAGCTTATTTTTTATACAACCATATTAAAAAGGTAGCCTTCTATTTCTGCTTAGCACTAATTTTTATTAGGAATAAAAGAGCATGTGACCCTTAATCTCAGGGTTTTGAGTTCAGGCCCCATGTGGGGAGTGAAGCCTACTTAAAAAAACAAAAAGAAAAGAAAAAGAGAAAAAGTCTTCTCAGGATCTATCAAGATGCTCTTGTGATTTTTCTTTGATCTATTAGTACAGAGATTTATGTTAATGTATTTCCAATACTGAATTATCCCTGCATTTTCAATATGCATGTAAAGTGTATTTTTAAATATGATTTTGTGTTCTATTTGATAAATGTGTACATTTTATCCTAAATAATATTGGACTGTAGTTTCGTCTCCTTTTACTATGCTCTAGAACAGTGCTTTTTATAGCACCAAAGTTACATATTCCTAAAAGTTTTGTAGAATACAGCTACGGAACTATCTGAGCCTGATGCTTTTTGTAGAAGTAACTCTTTGACAATATTCTGTATTCCTTCTGTAAAGAGCTGTGCTTTCAAAAGATTAATAAAGCAGAAAAGCATCTGGCAATCTAAGAATCAAAGAAAAGAGAAAAATACAACTACCTATTAGTAATGTGAAAAAGAGACTATAACAGCAATTCTAGTGATAATTAAAAGAATAGGGCATACAACTTTGGCAATACATATGAAAATGTAAAACTAAGATTAAATGGTAGACATTTTAGGAAAATATGAATTATCATTAAATTACCAAACTGACTTAAAAGAAAACCTAAAATAATTAATAAACACCAATGGAATTGAAAAGTACGACAAAGGTGATCTAAGGAATTGTTACACTGCAATAAACAGAAATCTACTCAAACTAAGTCAAGCAAAAGAAAAAAAAAAAGAAAGAAAAAGTATTAGGAGAATACTGGAGTATCTATTTCATGGAACCTGTGCTCAAAGAGCACAGTCAAGCTAAGGGAGTCTATAATTTTAGGAACCCAGGATTCGTGCTCCTTTTTTGGAACTGAATGGTCTCGTTTGTTCCTTTCTACACACGTGCCCATTTTTTCCCTTTCTACAATCACCTTCCTGTACTAAGATTCCTAGTTTATTATGTCTGCTCAAGGTCAAGGCCCAATACCAACCAACTAAAGTCTCTGTGTACCTTTTTGAAACTTCCAAGTTCCAAACGGTCATAGCTTGGGTCAAGTATCAACTCTAGATCCAATAAACTGTCCACAGAAGAAAGAGGAAAAGTAAGAGTACAGAGTCATAAGCTACTAAAATAAAAGCTAAATTCATCTTTTCAGTAAGGGTTCTGATGTGGGCAGTTTAATGTGTGAACTGGGCAGATATCCTGAGATATCTACAAAAAGAATCTGCCTCCTCCCAAAAGCCCCTACCCAAAATACTTTATGGATGAATTCTAGCAAATCTTTATGGAACATAAAATTCCTGTTATTTATTCTGTTAAAGAGCACAAAAAAGATACACAGTTATTTATTTTACAAGGCTAACATGATCACATTATCACAAACCTAACAAAATTAACTCCCAAAGCAATATTCAATGAATTATTCACATTTTTAAAAAATATTTACTTGGGGAGAGCACAAGCAAGGGAGGGGCAGAGAGAGGGGGACAGAGGATCCAAAGTGGGCTCTGAACTGACAGCAGTAAGCCCAGTGTGGGGCTTGAACTCATGAACCAGGAGATGGTGAACTCAGCCGAAATCGGAGGCTTAACCGAGCCACCCAGGTGCCCTGAATTATTCACATTTTTTAACAGAGATGCTAAAGTTTACATGTAAACATGCACACATATTCGTATGCATTCATATTTTCATATTTTTAAACTATTACCAATAGTATAATTCTTAGGAGTGATATTAGAGATACTTTCTTCACAATGTTTGAATTTTTTAGTCATTCTTCATCAGAAAAAAGTCACATTTTGAAAATTAAATAGCCTAGAAACATACTATAAAATATTAAAAATTCAGTGTATGGTGAAGTAACAGTTCAGTAGGGATATTAATCAGTAATATTGGAATGACTGACCACCATTTTGGGGAACATGACCCTTATATGAGGTAAAAGAGGTAAAAGCTCAACCTCAGTGTCAATATAAATTCTAGATAGAAGAAAGATTTGTACGAATAAATGAAAATGTAAGTGTATTAGAAAAGCATGTATATAAATATTTGTATCACCTTTGGTCACCTTTGGATGGGAAAGGCCCTTTGAAGCTTATTATTAATGATATAAACCATAAAAGTTTGGGTACAAAAGTTTAACATGCGTATTTTCAAAAATCACTAAGACTGCCATTTCTTTTCGTCTTTTCATATGTCCCTGTTCCCGTATTCTCATAATTTTCCTATTTTTAATTATCTCACAAATGATTATTTCCAATTATACATACACATCTAGTTCCAATTTCCCTTCCTAGTTTCAGTTCCTGTTAAACAACTGTACCTGGATATCCTACCATTACCTTAAATTTAATATATCTCAAACGAAGCTTATCATTCTAACCCCCAAACTAGCTCCGTCTAAATTTGTCTCCATGTCTGTGATCTCAAGACTTGGAATTACCATTGTTGTCTCATTTTCTAAAACCTCCCGTATATGTCCTTTTTAGTATTCCCCTTTCACTGATTCAATCTTTGCCTTTTACTCCTATTATATGACCCAAAGTTATGACCCTCATTACAAAAAAGAGCAACACTAAACCCTATAATAAAAAAGACATTTTAACCCTAATGTGAGAACTGACTACCCATCACATGTTAATACCAATAAAAGGACTAGCTGGGACATTCTCCAGTACATATACACTATAGCACAGTAATTTAATATTAAGTCATTCTATTTATAGCCTTTTAATTCCTGCTGGCTTATAATACTTAAAACAGCAAAATTTAAAAATACCACAAATGTCATCAAGATATTTAGTTTGTTGTTATTGTTGCTACTGAGGCGGTAGAAATGGAATAGGATAAAAATGGCAAAAGTAATTAGAGTCAATAGAATCACATTTTTAAAATAGCACTTTTCTTTCATCTCTAGGACACCTTAATATACAATTAAAACTAATATGCAATCCAAACCAAACAAAAATATGTGAGAATTAATGTTAAAATGTCACAATCTTAAACACCTGATGTTACATCTATTATGTTGCTAATAATTATTTTTCCCATTACCATCACAGAAATCATACAATCCCTCCTAATCCTCTGTAAAACACACAGGGCCAACACTAACTGATAGCCAAGACTAATTTTAGCTTGAGAAAAGCAGGCTATTGCTTTCCAGCACATCTAATTCCTGTTTCAATCAGTTAAAGTTGTAGACCTGATGGGCGCCTGGGTGGTTCAGTCAGTTAAGCGTCCGACTCTTGATTTTGGCTCAGGTCATGATCTAATGGTTGTGTGTTGAGTCCCACACCGGGCTCCATGCTATCAGTGAGGAGTCTGCTTGGAATTCTTTCTCCCTCTCTCTCTAACCCCTCCCCACTAGTGCTCTGTCTCTCTCTCAAAAAATAAACATTAAAAAAAAATTGGGGCACCTGGATGGCTCAGTCGGTTAACTGTCCGACTTCAGCTCAGGTCATGATCTCGCCATTGATGGGTTCCAGCCCCACATCGGGCTCTGTACTAACAGCTCAGAGCCTGGACCCTGCTTCGGATACTGTGTCTCCATCTCCCTCTGCCCCTCCCCGGCTCATGCACTGTCTCTCTCTCACTCTCTCTCAAAAATAAACATTAAAAAAAATGTTTTTAAATAAAAAATAAAGTTCTAGGCATGTCAAGAGCCAAACTTGCTTATGTCAGCTGAACTTCTTGTAATCACGTAATTAAATTTTATGCATACTCATTAATTGAGTGTAAAAAGAAAGCATTTTTTTGGTCAAATCACTACGGTGTACATCTGAAACTAATGTGACACTGTGTTAACTATACTTCAGTTTTGTTTAAAAAAAAAGCTGTTTTATTGAAAATTAAATTGTACATTTCAAAATGGTTCAAAAAAAAGTGAATCACTAAAAAACTTTATTACCTGTGAATAAGATGCTTAAAATAGACCATAAGAAAAAAATGTACTAAAGAAATTTTGCACTCAAGTTTGTTTCACAAGGGTCTTTAAGGTTTTAATTAACTTTAAAGAAAATAATAGGCAGTATCAGACTGTAGGTGCAATTCATGCATGAAGGCCAACATGAAACTCCAATGAAATCAGCAAAACAATATTCATTTATATATTCAACCCACAAGTACATGTTGAATACCCAAGTTAACTTTTTGGTCACAGTAACTTTTATATTCTTAAAAACTATTGAATAATCCCAAAGAGCTTTGTCTTATAGGTAATATCAACATTTATGTGAGAAATTAAAGATGAGAAAATTTTAAAACATAAGACTACACCAGCACACATTCCATTAGCCATCACAGCAATAATGTCATTACTTATCATGTAGCTTCTAGAAAACTGACTGTATACATGAGAGAGTGACAGTTAAAAAGCCAAATAATGTCTTAATATTATTATGAAAGTAGTTTTGGCTTAAAAGAGTCTCAGGAATCCATAAGCATCCCTGGACCAACCCCTGAGAACTGCTATCATAGGGTTGAAGAGCCAATAACTGAATAATGAGGAAGCAACATGAATCAGCCCCTCTTTTGAGTAATTTGGTGGAACAAGACAATAAAGAAGTAAATCAATAAATATATAATTTCAGGTAGTGATAGATGCCATGAAAAATAAAACAGGGCAAGGAAACAGAAAGGGAAAAGTGAGAGATATGTAGGAGGAGCAGGGGCAATGACTTTACATAAGATGGTCAGAAAAGGTCTCTCTGAGAAGGGCTAATGAAGGAATGAGCCTTGCCAAGGTCTGAGATAATAACATTCTGGGTAGAGAAGCAGAAAATGCAAACACCTTGGATGCCATGGGAAGATTCTGAGCATAGAATGATTTGACCTGATAAAGGTTTTTAAAATATTCCTCTGGCTTCCACATGGAACAGGCTGGGAAGGTAGGTATAAAAATGGAAGTTGAGAAGTTAGGAGGCTATTGCAACGTCCTGAAAAAAATGTTCCTAGTATAACAGCAATGGAAGGGTGAGATCTGAAAGGATATGAAAGTTATTTTAGAGGAAAAGCTATAATTGTTGAAGGACAAGACATAAGGTTATGAGGGAAAAAAGAAATGAAAAAAAATGACTCCTAGGTTTTACAGAGCACCAAGGTGAATGTTGCCATTTATTGTGATATTGGGAAACCATGAGAGGTGGGTAAGATGGGGGCAAAATCAAGCTTAAGACGCTTATTCAGAAGCTGAATAAAAACACTGGATATGTAGGTCTGGAGCTCAAGATAGAGAGGCCAGGGCAGGAAATACATGATAAGAAATCATGAGGTATTCAAGTATGTGACTAGGTGAGATCACCTAAGGAACAGATGTGAATAAAGAAGTGAGCTCTGGAATTTCGCCTTACAGTGAAAGATTTCAAATTAATACACACTTATGTATGTGTTCTTTTTTACGCTTGTCTTTTTCAAATAACTAACTGCAGTTCCCAGTGGTATTAGGGCACTTTTGGTACCTCCCTTTTCATATCAAGACATAGACTCAAGAATCTCCTTCATCAGAAGTATTCTGGAAACTTCTGGAACTCCTCTTCTCTCAAACCAGTATCTCACTCCCTCCTTCCTCTCATCCCCTTCTTCACACACTAACCATCTCTACTCTTTATTCTTCCCCCAGGGTTGTCTCTCTTCAGTGCTCCCAAGATTTGCATATTTCTCCAGAGGCCCTATTTTACATTCTAATTATTTGTCCTTTAATGGTGTGAAAGTTTCCTTACGGGGCAGGACCCCTCACTTTCATCTTTGAGTCCCCAGTGCCTTGCAAAGTGCCTGTCAGAAAACAGGTTCTTAATGAATGCTTCCTGAATGAATAAAATGAAGGGCCAATGACCTACGCAAAGTCAGTCCCATTGCTACTTAGTAGGAAAGCAGGGATTAGAAACTAGGTTTTCAGAGAGCCAGATAAACTCACTTCAGTCTGTCATTCAAAGAACACTACATTCAGGTGCCATGTTATCTATATATTTTATTTCCTATTTATCATCCTGTTGTAACTGTAGGTCTGGTGATGTGCCCAAAATTCACCTTCCTCAGCCTGTCCAGAATCTGTGCAACCAACTTATGTCTTACCTTTCCCATTAAAAACTCTCTTCATCAATCCCTCAATCACTACCCTCCTCCCCCACACCAGCCACATATACAAACTCAGTAATACCCTATACAATCTGCTTTCTGATCTCACAACTACACTGAAGCTACTCTCTGTTTACCAAAGGCCTTTGTAACAGTTAAAGTATAATTTTCAAAATAGTAAAATCATACTCTCATAAAAATATTTTAAAAATTAAATGAATATATGGCAAAGATTTGATTTAACTCATTATAATGAATGAAGAAACCAGTAAAGATGTTAAAACTGGTTCAAATGAGAATCTGGCATATAGAGATTTACACTCCCCATGGTACAAAATTAATTTGCATGACATGAATAGGAATAATTTGCATTCATATGGACAGGAAACATTTGTTCTTTTTTATCTCATTTTTTTTTATTATATGAAATTTATTGTCAAATTAGTTTCCATACAACACCCAGTGCTCATCCCAAAAGATGCCCTCTTCAATGCCCATCACCTACCCTCCCCTCCCTCCCACCCCCCATCAACCCTCAGTTTGTTCTCAGTTTTTAAGAGTCTCTTATGCTTTGGCTCTCTCTCCCACTCTAACCTTTTTTTCTTTTTTTTCCCTTCCCCTCCCCCATGGATTTCTGTTAAGTTTCTCAGGATCCACATAAGAGTGAAAACATATGGTATCTGTCTTTCTCAGGAAACATTTGTTCTATTATCAGCTTTCTTTTTTTAATTTTTTTTTTAATGTTCATTATTTATTTTTGAGAGAGACAGAGTGCAAGGGGAGGGCGGGGTAGAGAGAGAGGGAGACACATAATCCGAAGCAGGCTCCAGGTTCCGAGCTGTCAGCACAGAGCCCAACGCGGGGCTCAAACTCACAAGCTGCAAGATCATGACCTGAGCCAAATGTGGATGCTTAACCAACTGAGCCACTCAGGCGCGCCCCTCTATTATCAGTTTTCTATATCTTAATTTTTAAAAAAGTGTTTTTTTCAAGTGTAATTAAACATACAGTGTTATATTAGCTTCAAGTGCACAATGATTCAACAATTCTATACATTTCTCAGTGCTCATCAAAATAAATGTACTCTTGGGGTGCCTGGGTTAAGTGTCTGACTTCCGTTCAGGTCATGATCTCAGTTCCTGGGTTTGAGCCCCACGTCAGGCTCTGTGCTGACAGCTCAGAGCCAGGAGCCTGCTTTGAATTCTCTGTTTCCCTCTCTCTCTGCCCCTCCCAAGTTCACACACACACTCGCTCGCTCTCTCTCTCTCTCTAAAATAAAATAAAATAGGGGCACCTGGGTGGTTCAGTCGGTTGAGCATCCAACTTTGGCTCAGGGCATGATCTCATGGTTCATGGATTCAAGCCCCACATCGGGCTCTGTGCTGACACCATGGAGCATGGAGCCTGCTTTGGATTCTGTCTCCCTCTCTCTCTGCCCTTCCCCAACCTGAGCTCTCTCTCTCAAAAAAAAAAATAAATAAATAAAAATAAACAGACTTACAAAAAATTAAAAAAAAAATAAGTGTACTCTTCATTCCCCTTACCTATTTCACCCACCCCCAATTCCACCTCCCTCTGACAACCACCAGTTTCTTCTCTGTATTTGAGTCTGTTTTTTTTTGTTGGCAGTGGTAGTCTCTTTTTCCTTTGTTCCTTTGTTTCTTAAATTCCACATATGAATGTAATCAGATGGTATGTTTCTTCCTCTGACTTATTTCACTTAGCAGTATACCCTCTAGGTCCAACCATGTTGTTGTACATGGCAAGATTTCACTCCTTTCTATGGCTGAGTCAAATTCCAGTGTGAGTGTGAGTGTGTGTGTGTGTGTGTGTGTGTGTGTATGTGTGTGTGTTTGCATGCGTATCACATCTTCTTTATCCTTTATCTATCAATGGACACATGGGTTGCTTCCATATCTTGGCTACTGTAAAAAAAAAAAAATGCTGCAATAAACATAGAAGTTCATACACCTTTTTGAATTAGTGTTTTCATTTTCCCTGGGTAAATATCCAGTAGTGGAATTACTGGATCATACAGTATTTCTATTTTTAATTTTTTGAGGAATCTCTATACTGTTTTCCACAGTGGTTGCACCAATTTGCATTCCCACCAACAGGCCACAAGGCTTCCTTTTCCTCCACATCCTCACAAACACTTGTTTCTTGTGTTTTTAATTTTAGCCATTCTGACAGGTGTGAGGTGATAATCACATTGTGGTTTTGATTTGCATTTTCCTGAGGATTAGTGATGTTGAGCATCTTTTTATGTGTCTGTCGACCACCTGTATGTCCTCTTTGGAAAAACGTCTATTCAGGTCCTCTGACCATTTTTTAAAGCAAATTGTTTGGCTTTTTGGTGTTGGGTTGTATAAGTTCTTCATATATTTTGGATACTAACTCTTATCAGATCTACCACTTACCAATATCTTCTCCCATTCACTAGGTGGCCTTTTTGTTTTGTTTATGGTTTCCTTCACTGTACAAAAGCTTTTTATTTTGGTATAGTCACAATAGTTTAATTTTGCTTTTGTTTCTCTTACATAAAGAGACATAATCCAGAAAAATGTTTCTACAACTGATGTCAAAGAAATTACTGCCTGTGTTTTCTTCAAGGAATTTTTTGGTTTCAGGGCTCACATTTAGGTCTTTAATCTATTTTGAGTTTATTTCAGTGTATGGTATAAGAAAGTGGTCCAATTTCATTGTTTTGCATGTAGCTGTTCAGTTTTCCCAGCACCATAACTTTCATCTACACTGTGCCTTTAACCCTTTTTATAAAAAATTGTAAAACAGTCTAGGCAATCAAGGACAAAAGTACATATCCCTAAATCAGAATAATATAATTTCTGGAGGGTTCTCTAGGTCTAGGAAGGTCCACTGCTCATCATTCAAGACATGCAGTCATTTCTTCTACCCATTTCTAAGTTGTTGACAATTTTTCCTAAAAACTGTCAAAACTCATCCTAACCTGCCTTCTTTAGCACAATGAAGAAAAATACTTGCCACCTTTGGTTTCCATAATACAGTACTCACCTGGTTTCTCTTCTACCTCTGACTGATTTTCTTCAGTTTCCTTCACCAGTTTCTATTCATCTTACAGTATTCACCAAGATTTTGATGCATCTTATTCTATTCAATACCATCAGTCATGCTTTGTCTATTAATTATATAGGAATTATTCCCATATCCAGAGTTCTAACATCTATAATCCCCAAACCTGAACTTCTATTTTCTCCATTTCCCATGTTGATATCTTAGCAGTACCTCAAATTCATTGATGACCTGAACTAAACTCATTCTTTTCCTAATCTAAATATGGTCTATTCCTGTGTTCTCTGACTTAATGTCTAACTGTCAAAGAGGTATAAAGGATGAGAATCTTTCATTCTACTGGCTCTCTGAAACTGTCTTTCTCAGACAGTCACCTAAACTGTCCATTGTACCTCTATAATCACTCTCTTGCATCTTCCCCTTCGTCATACACTTTTCCCTAATTAAAGCCTACATTATCTTTCAATGGACTGTTGATAAAGCCTCCACACTCAGCTGCCAAAGTTGTATTTCTTCAACAAATTTTTCTGACTTGGTCCCACCTTCTGATCTGAGTTCTTAAATAATAGGCATCTACTGTTTTAGGGCACCCACTTACTTTCTACTCATTCTACTTCAGTAACTCCAAAACTGAGTCCACCTGTGAGGCATACAACTGCAGCTCAGACAGAGGCTCACAACGACTGGTTCATAAACTGGTCCAAACAGAGCCACTGAAGTGCCACAGACTTTTGCTAAGATTTCTGGGGCTGAGCATATGCTTTTTACTACTATAGCTGCTACTGTTATTGCTATATTTTACCACCAGAGGACAGCCTGAGAAGCCAACCCAGAATAAGTGAAGTTTGGAGATACAAAGAGGGAAATTTGGTCCTGGGGACATCTTCTGAGTCCTAAAACCAACTCATGTCTAAATCCACTTTCCTTTGGATTGTTCAATTACATTTGTCAATCAATTCTCTGTTCAAGCCTATTTGAGTCAGGCAAAACTATCCAGAGTACTAAACCAAAAGAGTACTAAACACTATCTCCTGTCTTTTCATGCACCATATGACTCAGTTATGAAATTTTCTTCCCTCAGCCTGGATGGAATTCTCTTCCTTCCATTCTGTGTTTGTTAAGATCCATCTCATACCTCAAGGCTCAGCTCAAATGCCTCAGTGAAGCAATCCTCTAAGGCTGGAGAAAGAAGCAAAAGACTAGATTACACAAGGATTTTAAACTATGCTATGGCTTTCTGAACTTTAATCTAAAGGTAAAGAAATGTCATGAAAGGATTTTAAAGAGTAAAGAACACAAACAGATTTATAATTTTAAAAGATCACTCTGATTGCTGTATAGAGAATGAATTAGAGAAGGGCAAGGGGGACAATGATTCATAAACTACTCAAATTAGGCCAAAAAAATGACAGTATGAGCTAAAGTGACAGTGGAGATAGAAGAATGTATTTCTGTGATTATTTTATTTTTGGATAAATCCCTCTCCATACTGTAAACTCTCTGAGGACAGAGAAATTATCTATTGACTTCCATTTACCCACAGAAATTAACAAAGTGATTGACACACAACAGAAATTCAGATATTTGCTGAATAAATTAATATATAATTAATAATCCCACCTGTCAATCGAGCAACTGGGCAAATAGTGTTATTATTTATGAAGATAGGAAACACAGGAAAAGTCAGTTTGTTTTTGAGACAGAGATAATGGAGAAGATGATCTTTGTTTTGAACAAGTTTAAGATAATATAACACAATCAAATAGGCAGGGAATCTATATATAATGGATACATATCTGGGGATCAGAAGAGAAATATGAGCTGAAGATGCTGATTTGTGAATTCTGGGCAAATGAATGGTAATTGACTTTTCAAAGAGAGATGAGATTGCCTACGAATTATGCAAAATGAAAAAAGGGTGGAGATCACAGACCTCAGGGGTATTTAAGGGTTGAACAGAAAAAGAGAAGTCAAGGAAGAACACTAATAGCTCTGGCAGAAAAAACAAACAAGAAGAGGATCCTCTAATTAAAGCAAAGGGAAGAAGAGGAAAGTGTGGTCAAATGTATGAAACAGTAAAAAGTCAAGGAACTGGGAATGCAAGCTGGTGCAGCTACTCTGGAAAACAGTATGGAGGTTCCTCAAAAAACTAAAAATAGAACTACCCTACAACCCAGAAATTGCACTACTAGGCATTTATCCACGGGATACAGGGGTGCTGTTTTGAAGAGACACATGCACCCCCATGTTTATAGCAGCACTATCAACAATAGCCAAAGTGTGGAAAGAGCCCAAATGTCCATCGATGGATGAATGGATAAAGAACATGTGGTACATATATACAATGGAATATTACTCGGCAATCAAAAAGAATGAAATCTTGCCATTTGCAACTACGTGGATGGAACTGGAGGGTATTATGCTAGCTAAGTGAAATTAGTCAGAGAAAGACAAAAATCACATGACTTCACTCATATGAGGACTTTAAGAGACAAAACAGATGAACATAAGGGAAGGGAAACAAAAATAATATAAAAACAGGGAGGGGGACAAAACAGAAGAGACTCTTAAATATGGAAAACAGAGGGTTACTGGAGGGGTTGTGGGAAGGGCGATGGGCTAAATGGGTAAGGGGCACTAAGGAATCTACTCCTGAAATCATTGTTGCACCATATGCTAATTTGGATGTAAATTTTAAAAAATAAAAAATAAAACTAAAAAAAGAAAAAGAAAAAGAAAAGTGTCAAAGTTCAAAAAAAAAAAAGTCAAGGAATGAAAAGTTTAAAAGTATACTTTGGATGAAAAGTGTTTTGATGGAGTAGGTGCAGGTGGAACCAAGACTAGTTTGGAGTGGATTGAAGGATGAGTAGAAGATAAAGAAATGAAGTAAGCCAGTATTAGACATCTTGTTCATGAAATTTGGCTACAAAGGAACTAAGAAACACAGTTACAGGAGAGGAATGTACTCAAAGGGAGATTTTTGTTCCTCTGTTGGTTTTCCTGCTCTTACTGAGCTCTTATAGCATGTTTAAGTGCTGATTAGAAGCAAACCAAAAATAAAGAAAGGATGAAAGAGGGGCTAGGTGGCTCAGTTGGTTAAGCGTCCAACTTTGGCTCAGGTCATGATCTCAGGGTTCCTGTGATTTAGAGCCCCTTGTCAGGTTCTGTGCTGACTGACAGCTTGGAACCTGGAGCCTGCTTCAGATTTTATGTCTCCTTCTCTCTCAGCCCCTCCCCTGCTCATGTTCTGTCTCTGTCTCTCTCTCAAAAATAAACATCAAAGAAAGAAAGAAAGAAAAGGATGAAAGAGAATAATGAAAAATGAGATTCATAACATCAAAACATCTATATCCATCTATATAGAGAGATATAGATACATAAACATCATGTTGTACACCTTAAATATGTACATTTTTGTCAACTATGCCTCAATAAACCTGTAAAAAATGTGAGCAGTTTTTAAAATGGGGTATAGCTGAAGAGACTGGTGAGTTTAAAATACACATTAGCATCAAAGTTAAATGAAGTAACTGTCTCACTCCTAAACCCTAGACTTAAAGAAAATTTTAAAATTATTTATCAAATGCCTACGGTGTAAGAGAAACTATGCTAGACACTGCAGAGAATACAGCTCTTCCCCCAGATATTTGCAGAGCCTTGATACTTCTCTTTCTTTAGGTCTCTGTTCTCACATTCTGCTTTATTTCTCTCCACTTTTTACAACCTGACATATTATATTTGTTTTATTGCCTCTTTCTCCTCCTAGACTAGAAGCACCTCAAGGGCAGGGACTTTCCCTTACTGTTGTATCCCCAGTACCAAAATAATGCCTGCCATAAATATGAATGAAAAATAAATTTTTGATTGAATGAAATGGTACCTTCTCTTCAGGAAGAAGAGTTGCAATCTGTTAAATGAAAAATAAGTGAATATATGAGGACTATATAATATTTAGAAATTAAAGAAATAAATACTATGGTGATGTGGAAAGCAGTATCAAAAAATGGCATAAGAGTTACAAGACTGTAAAGCATCCCAGACAAGGTGATATAAACAATATTAACGAAAAGGTGGTTATGTGGACTGGACCTTAAAGGGGTAAATAGATTCTTTTATGTGTACAATTCAATGATTTTTTAGTACATTTAAAGAGTTGTACAACCACCAACTTCTAGAACATTTTCATCACCTCAAAAAGAAACCCTGTGCCTCTTAGCTACCACCTCCCAACTCTCCCAACCCACCTAGCCCTAAGAAGCCACCAATCTACTTTGTCTCTATATATTTGCCTATTTTAGACATTTCAAATAAACATAATCAAATAATATGTGGAATTTTGTGACTGACTTCTTCACTTAGCATAATGTTTTTAAGGCTCATCCATGCTGTAGCATGTATCAATACTTCATTTCTTTTTATGATTGAATTATACTCCATTGTACAGATACACCATATTTTGTTTAACCAGTCATCAGTAGATGGCCATCTAGGTTGTTTCCACCTTTGGCTATTACAAATTATAAATTATGAACAATAATAGTCCTGTGAATATTCATATATAAGTGTTTATGTGGTATAATTTTAATAAGAGATAAGGAAGGAATTGGAATATTTTATTCTTTTTTTTTTTTTTTAAGTAGTCTCCATGCCCAATGTGGGGCTTGAACTCACAACCCTGAAATCAAGTCACATGCTCTACCAAATGAGCCAGAATTGAAATATTTTAAATCATTCAATCCCAAATATGACAAATTCAAGATAATGTTTTCACTGATGAGGCAAAGTGAATTTTCATAAAGCTTCATTTATTAAAGTCAAAGGACTGTCCTTTATTTTGCAACAATGTCCTTCTAACTTTCTTTTTAAATATTAAAGTATCCTTTTTAAACAAAATGATGGCAATATTAAAAGGTAGTTTTGTTAACTTACTTAGGTAAAATAAACTTCATTAAATCCATAAATCTAAGAAATGCTGTTGACTAAAGGAAATGGCATAAAGGAAAGAAGGTAGAAACCCACAAGAGACCCCGAATGCCAAGCTAAGGAGATTGCACATTATTCTATGGTCAGTAAGAAAATGCATAAAGTTGTTTAAGTATAAAATTACTGACTCCTAGATGTCATTTCATTCAACAAACAATAACTGAGCTACAACTATATGAAAAGCACTGAATTCAGTGCTGTGAGAACTGACTAAATAAAACTCTGTCCTTGCCTTTTTATAACTTAGTCTTTAGCAGAAGACAAAAGTCTCTCTATTCATTATTTACATCTCTACCCATTTTTTAGAAAGGGCAATATGTAGTAGTTAAAAAAAAATCTTTTAAAAAGGAAAATACAGGACTATTCTACTGTGCTTACAAGTTTTATGTCACTCCCTGACAATGTGAGTTGCTGGGTGTACAAAGATAAGCAATATATAACCCCTATCCTTTTTCAATTTTTAAAGAATGTTTATTCATTTATTTCTGAGAGAGAGTGTGAGCAGGAGGGGGGGGGGGAGAGAGAGAGAGAGAGAGAGAGAGAGAGAGAATGAATCAGAAGCAGACTCATGGCTCTGAGCTTTAAGCACAGAGCCCAATGCAGGGCTCAAACCCTTGAACCAAAACGTGAGATCAAGAGATCATGACTTGAGCCAAAATCAGAAACTTAACCAACTGAGCCACCCAGGTGCCTCTATAATCCCTATCCTACAGAAGCTTACGGTCTAGATTTTATAAACTTATCAAATGATCTAGAAGAAACTGACAGCAAACATTTAATTAGATATTATTCACCTAGGGCTTTCAATTTAGTAGCAAATAACAAACAAGCACTTACTACTACCAGTCACATTTTAAGCATTTTACATTTGTTAACTAATTTTTTAATCCTCTTTAACAATGTTATGAAAAGGGTCTTAGACCCATATTAACATATTATTAATACATTAAAATATATTACATTTATCATCTTTTCCCAGAATCTACTAATCAATTCTGCTAATGAGCGTTTTTACATACAGTTGCTGTATCATTCCCATCAGCACACCAAAAAAATCTCCTGAGTTCACATCCCAATCCAGGCACCATGTCATTTTTTGATCCCGTTACAGCAAAACTCCCTAAAAGAGCTGTCTGTATGAGTTATCTCCCAAATTCTCACCTCTCAGCCTCTCTTGGAAAGGCTTTGCCTCTGACATTACTTAAACCACACCTAGTCAAGGCTATAAATTCTAAATACAATTTTTAGTTTTCAGTCCTCATCTTACTTGACCTATCAGCAACACCTGACGTAGGTAAAACACACTCTTTGAAATACTTTCTTTACTTTGGCATCTAAGACACCATACTCTTCTGGGCTTTTCTTAGTAGATATTCCTTCTCAATCTCCTATGTAAATTCTTCCACAACTCCACAATTTCTACACATTAGAGTACCCAAGGCTCAGTCCTTGGACCTCCTCTGTTTTCTATCTACACCCACTTTCTTTTTTTAATTTTTTTTTTAATGTTTAATTAATTTTGAGAGAGAGAGAGAGAGAGAGAGAGAGACACAAAGTGTGAGCAGGGAGAGGGGCAGAGAGAGAGGGAGACACAGAATCCAAAGTAGGCTCTAACCTCTGAGCTGGCAGTTCGGATAGGAGGCTCGAACTCACAGACAGTGAGATCATGACCTGAGCCAAAGTCGGACGCTTAACCAAGTGAGCCACCCAGGCGCCCCTACACTCACTATAATGTTCTCATATAGTCTCATGTTTCCACTAGAATGTGACTTCAACAGGGTAAGAATGTTTTAGCTATTTTTGTTAATGCCAAAAGCCCTGAATGTAAAGCAATGTCTGACATATAGTAGGTGCATGACAAGTATTTGTTCAATGAATGGATGGATGAGTAATGGCTTTAAATATTATCTACCAACTGATGACTCTCCAATTTATACCTCCTGCCTGTAAATCCATCCTGAACTCCAGATTATCTCCAACTGCTGATCTGCCATCTCCATTTGGATGTGTAATACACATCTCCAACTAAATCGTGTTCAAAAGAGAACTCCAATCACCCTTCCAATGGCTTCTGCAACTGACTTCACTTTCTTGGTCAAGTACAGCTTTATCCTTCTAGTTCCTCAAACCAACAATTTTGAAATTATTCCTAATTCCTTCTCTTTCTCTCATAACACATATCCAATCTGCCAAGAAATACTGCAGATTCTCTGTTCAAAATATACTCAGCATTTGACTACTTCTTACCTCATCCAACATCACTGTGGTCCAAGTCATTATCATCTCTCACCTGGATGAATGCAACAGCCTCCTGTCTCTTGTCCACCTTCTCCCTCCCAATTCAGTCTGTTCTCAGAACTATGATCACAGAAATTTTTTCAAACTTAAGTTAAACTGGGGCACCTGGGTGACTCAGTCAGCTGGGCATCCAACTTTGGCTCAGGTCATGATCTCATGGTTTGTGAGTTTGAGCCCTGCATCGGGCTCTGTCCTGACAGCTCAGAGCCTGCTTTAGATTTTTGTCTCCCTCTCTCTCACAAACTAAATAAACATTAGAAAAAAAAAATTTAGGTTAAATTATGCCACTTCTCTGCTCATAATCCTGCAATCATTCCCACTTTGCTTTGAGCGAAAGCACAAATATTGACAACTCAGTCTGGCCCTATCACATCTCTGACCTCAACTACTAGCACCATTCACTATTCTGATCCGTTTACATTGCTTCTTGTGCTGTCTCTTCCAAAGGTTAACCACATTTTCCCACCTCAGGGCCTTTTCCCTCACTGCTTTCCCCTTGCCTGGAATGCTTTTCCCTTAGATATCTGCAATTACCTGTTTCATCACTTTGCTCAACCGCCACCTTCTCTGGGTTCTTCCTGATCACCATACTTAAAACTACAACAATAATCCCATCTTACTGTATTCTTTATCCCCTTCCTCTGCTCTATATTTCTCCACAGCTTTAATCACCACCGAATACCATACCTGTGAATTTCTGGGACATGTGCTCTGAAGGATAAGAATTTTTGTCTGTTTCATTCACTGCTATATCCCTGGTATTTAAAGCAGTGCCTGTTATAATGTAGGTGGTCAATAACCTATCTGTTAAACAAATGCTTTCATTTCCACGGGGGCGGGGGGGGGGGGGGCTAACAATCATCTAACCTGGTATTTGAGGGAAAGATCATAAAGCTTCTCTAAGATTTCTTTCAGTGCTCTGATCCCTAGAAGGCTTTATACTTTGCCTAGAAAGAAAAACTGTGCTTTGTCTAGTCAACCACAAGGAGGAGTTGAGAGGAAGAGCTGAGCAAAGGGAAACCAGATGTTTCCCTTGCTTTTCCTACGGCAACGTCAAGGTGGAAGAAAAGTGGATTTGGAGGTGCCTGTACTGATCGATTTTCTTCACACTATGAGTTACCTAGACGCACACACACGTTAACACCCAAAGCCGCAATCCTTCCGAATGCCACAAAGAGGCCAAGAAAAGCAATCCATGGGCCACTGCGAACTGGGTGTTTGTTTCCCTCCACCGCTAAGAATTCCCCGTAAAATCAGGGGAAGAGTTCCCATTAGTACAGAGGCATGCAACTCACACAGGAGGGCCAGGGTGTTCCAGGCTGCCAGCACTCTCCGGCCAGAGAACTATTAAGTCAATTCTATTTAGTACTCAAGACGCCCTTAATTCTAAAACAGCCTAAGTACGGCCGCCCCAGGTCTAAATTCTCAGATTCTGCCCCCTGCAAGTCAAGTCCTGATTCATTAAACACCGAAACCCATTTCTCACGGGATTCCGACTCACCGCCACCTGTTGATGCCCACATTGGAGGAGCCGGCGAACCAGGGGTCGAGGATGTAGACGCAGCGGATGGTGTCGGCGCCCTGAATGCACTCCTTCAGGGCCGGGTTGTCGTGAAGCCGGAGCCCCTTTCGGAACCAGTGCACGGCGTTCACCCCCATCCCGGGGGCGCGGCGGGCGGCGGTCCTTGCCCAGTTCCCCCAGCGAGAAATTCAAGGAAGGAAGGGCCGGCTCATAACCCACACCTCCGCTTCCAGGGGAACCGCCACACCCAAGGAGTGGGGAAAGGGCGGCAGAGGGGGGAAAGGAAAAAATGAGTCCGAGGAGGGGACCGGAGAAGGAAAGGGCGCTGGAGGCGCCGCTGGAAGATGAATGGAGGCTGCCCAGTCAGAGGAGTCCGGGCGTGACGCCCTTTACGAGCCAGAGCCCGCCGCAACCGCCGGGACGAGGCGCATCGCTTCAAGGGCCTCGGACCCCGGGGCGTGAGCACGTTCCACGAGCCCGAGCCTCCACGACAGCCCCGGCCGGCACCGGCAGCCCTGGGAGGTTCGTCACGGAAACCTCGCCCCACCGAGGCGGCCCCTGAGGAGAAAACGGCCCGCCTAAGGCGAGCCACCGATAGGGACGAGAGGGGATTCAGCCACAGTCGGCCGCGCTGTCTCTCGGCCCGGGAAAGAGGAGTGAGCTCGGAGGTGGCGGTCGAGGCCCCTGGACCGTTGCCGGCCGGTGACCGGTTCCGAGGCTGCCCGGGTGACTCCGCCGCCACCGCCGCGTCAGCGGCCTCGGCCACGCCCCCGGCTCCTCATTGGAGAGGGCGCTCCCCACGTGACCCCCGGCACCTCACGTTTCTGAAGTGTGTTTACTACAGCGGCACTGACTGAGGAATTGGCTCGCGATTAAGTCGCTTCTAGGGGGCGGCAGCTGCTTGATCGCGAAGCTGTCGACCCTCTCCCAGTCGCGAGGCTCCCTGCCTCTTCCCCTTTTCTCCGCCGACCGGTCACCTACAAGCGCCCGCGGTGACCACAGGCCCCATGTGAGGGAAGGCTTAGCCCCGCCCCCGGAGGCCGTGAGCGTCCCTTATTGGCTGAAGCGACTTGAGACCCGGATGAGCACGGGGATGCGGGGAGTTCGCGAGCGCGCGCTCGCCTCGGATGGCGCGCGTGCGCTCTCGCTGCGTTCCAGAGGGAAGGAGGGCGCGGCCGGCGGTCCGGAGCGCGCTCTGGGATACCTCCCGTAGGATCCCGGGAAGGCCTGAAAACAGCTGAGTGTCCTCCAAGAGTCGGCGGGAGAGGCTGGCGAGGAGTGAGGGCAGGATGAGTTGGAAGAAAGAGAGTAGGAAGCTCTGTTAGACTTCAAGCCCAACCTTGTGCTCCAATCCAGCTTTGGCCAAAGAACCCTACTTTAGAGTGTGTGGAGCTGGCGTACCCCAACCCCCTTCTTCTGGCCCGCGTGGTGCGGCACCCTGGGACGTGTTCTGGGGAATAGGAGCACTGGGCAGGGCGGAATACCTGAATACTGTCTATGCATCATCAACCTGTTAGCCCTGATTTCTTACCTTTAGTGTGGATAACCAAGCTCTTCATGAAGGGGCCTTTGTCTACCTTTCTAGCGACGGTGAGCATCAGGCCATGTCATTCCTTTCCACATCTGATGCCCTTATGTTCATTAAACGTTTACTGAATGAGCCAGACACTGTTCAAAGTGCTAGAGGTACAGAAAAGAAATAGGAAAAAATCTCAGCCGTGGTGGAGTTTACGATGTGTCTGTTAACCTTTACACGTGCTATTTTTTTTCCTTTATAAAATACTCTTCTTTAGAATTTGCTGTTCACCACAGCAACCTTTGAGCTACCTCATATATTTCTACACATCTCTTTAGACTCAGATGAATTGCTACCTAATTTGCAAAAATATTCCTGTTATCCAGAGCAGATTTCGGATGAATACCCATCTCCCCAGTTGTGTCTCTGATACATTACTTATCATACTATTGTGAAGAGTAAATGCAAAGTGCCTACTTTAATAGCTAGTAGGAAGTATATGTTCAATAATAGTATTTATTATCGTAATAATGTGTCCCCAATTTCTTCTAACCTGTGGCTTCTCAAGGACAGGGTGTCTGTCCAGTTTGTTTTTTGCATCATCAGTACCCAGTGTAGAGCCTGACACATGCTTTCCAATGTTTATTGAATGAATGAGCAAATGAATGAATGCTGTCTGCCACCAATGTGTCAGACAAGGTCCAAAGGAGGAAGATATGGCAGTTGTTACAGGCTGAGTTGTGTCCTTCTAAAATTCATATAACCCCTCGTACCTGTGAATGTGACTTACTTGCAAATAAGGTGTTTGCAGATGACGAAGTTAAGATGATGTCATTAGGGAGGGCCCTAATCCAATATGACTAGTGTCCTTATAAAAAGGGGGAAATTTGGACACAGAGACACCCACACACAGAGAGAATGCCACTCGAAGATTGGAGTCATGATGCCATAGGCCAAGAGCTATTCAAAACTAGGAGAGTGTCCTGGAATAGATCCTTCCCTAGCACCTTCGGAGGGTGCATGACCCTGCTAACACTTTAATTTCAGATTTCTGGCCTCCAGAACTATGTGATGATAAATTCCTGTTGTTCTAGGCCAGTCTTTTTGTGGTACTTTGTTATAGCAGCTCTAGCAAACTAATACAGCAGTAATGTAAGTTCAGTCATCTAATGAACCAATGTCTGGATGGTCTTTCGTAACTCTGCTTCTATTGCCGTAAAAAGGGTATAGCATCCTTTCTTTGGTTTCTTCAGATCATTTAAAATTATACACACGAGAACCCTTTGTTCACTATAAAGTTTTAAATATTTGTCATTTTTTAATCAGTGGAGAGGAGCCTTGGGTAATTACGACTCTGAAGGGTCCATCATCTATGCATAGGATGTAGCATATAGAGCTCTCTGCCCTCACTTGGATTGCCTCATTCTCCAGGGCCTATTGTACTTTTTAAAATACAGTGTTTTATGTTTCACTTTAGGCAGTTTTAAAGGAAGTATATTATGTCTAAAGACATAAGAATTGTTTTCAAGCATCCAAATGAAATTGTGGAATGGAGAGAGAGAGAATATTGATTTGTGTAGAGTTGACTTATGTTTGCCATTTGTTCATTTAATAAAAACAGATTTTTTTTCTAACAGGCAGCTGTATGTGGGTGGATGTGTAACTTTCATTTATACATAAAAGTACTGATTTATTATAAAGTGTCAGTACTGTCAACTGTACATTCCTCAAAGACAAAAGGTTTTTTATGGCATGTAGGTAGTTACTTTAATAAATCTATTATGGAGAAGAAGTAACCATTTAATAATACATATGACTTACTGAGCACCTACTATGTGACAGGCATATTAACCCTCATAATAATATTCTGAGACAGCTTATTATTATAATTATTTATTAATAATTTATGCCTGCTTTCTGCTGAAGACACTAAAAGCTCAGAAATACAAATAAGTAATAAAACTAGATAAAAAACCAAGACTGTTTCTGGGGGCACCTGGGTAGATCAGTCCGTTGAGCATCCAGACTCTTGGTTTCAGTTCAGGTCATGATCTCACAGTTCGTGGGTTTGAGCCCTGCTTCAGGCTCTGCACTGGCAGAGTAGAGCCTTCTTGGGATTCTCTCTCTCTGCCTACCCCATCCCCTGCTCCTGCTCTCTCTCTCTCTCTCTCAAAATAAATAAACATTTAAAAAAAGAAAAAACGTGTGGAAATAAAAGGTACTATAGGCAAAAATATATATATAAATAAAAGAAAAGAAAAAAGAGAAACCAAGACTTTCTGAATCTAAGGTCTTTCCTTATATACACTATCCCTCACTGATACTACCATTCCTATTCTTTTTCAGAGTATTTATGTCTAAAGGGGGAAAGGAGGAATGGGGAGCCTTGTCAGAATCTGACGTTCTGGTTGGCTCCAACATCATGGGGTAGAAAGAGTATGGGACTAAGAAGAGACTGGGTAATAATCTCAGCTTGCCATTAATTAGTTGATGATCTTGAACAAGTCACATAGGCTTTCTTGGCCTGATTAATGCATCTATAAATGGAGTAGATTGGACTAGATGATTTCTAAGTTTTCTCTACAATTTAAAAATTCTGGACTCTATGAACACAACTCTGACACAGGCTCAAAAATATCACTAAGAGTCCTGTTAAACATTCCTTTAACTGCCAACAATGTTGGAACAATCAATATCTCTTCAATTTCATGAGAACACTTGATAAAAGTGTGTCAGCCTCTAAACCGAAAGCCTGTGTTCTCTCATGACCCTATCTTGCAGAGGTGATTTTTGGCATGTGTTATCAACACACAAATAATGAAGGAGTAGACTGTATGATCAGCTCATTCAGCTACAACTACACTGTCTCCAGGGAGGTCTGAATCCCGCTCTTGGAAAAGACACTGGGCATTCCCTGAAGTTTATCTTTCCTCAGGTACTCTCCCTCAGGCCTGGGGCATTTGTCATAGTTCCCTTCCCCCTTTAACATTAATTATAATTAATTGTAAATCCCCTGTTATAATTAATAATTCTTTTTGTGAAACGTTCCCTGTTGGATTTACTATGTGGTTTCTGTCTCCTCATTGGACACTGACTGATACAATCTGTTAACTGATAGAGTCCACACAGATGTATTTGTGAACAGTTTTCTCAGTGGTTCTTGTCCTTTTTGTTGACCAAATGCATTTAGAAAGTGTAAATAATTGCACATGTGGCAATATGATATTGTGAAATATTAGCTAATGTTTTTACGACACAGATCCTTTTTTTGTCCTGTGACCATTCCCATTCAGGTCATTGAATGTGAGTCCTCTGTTGCCTCAGAGGGGCAGAAGTTGAGGACAAAGGTATTCCAGTGTTTTTGTTCTAAATTCAAGGGCTTAGATCCAGAGGTAAATCAGGAAGAATTTGCTGCTCCCTTCCCTTTTCCCCAGCACTATATAAAAATTCCTTAAGCTGAGATATGTGTGCAAGAAAAATAAGACAGAGATGCACCAATCTTTTCTAAAACAAGAAGACAGTATTTCACCTATGTTTGTTGTAGGATTAGCTCCAGATTCCTAGGTAAGCTTAGGGTGTTCTGAGAGTAGAAGACACTTATGCCAACTTCCCATCTGAAATCTGGTGGCTGACCTCATGGAGTCCCCGTACCACTCTATGGGGCCCAGAACAAAAGCTTATGAGGGATGCCACTGGACAGAGAAGGCCTGGAAAGCCCTGCCAAGCCTCCTACTGGCTAAGAGAACAGCTAGATTTTTCTTTGTGTTCCTTCTTCCTTAGAGGGCTGCAAAGCTTAGCTGAAAGAGAAAACAAACTAACAGGAGTTTTGCCGAAGAGGATTGAATTATGCAAAATGTCATGAAAGGTTGTGTCCAACGACTAAATGGGGACATGGACGTGACATGGCCAGAAGTCAGCAGTCCACAACCCCAAAGTGGGCCTTTACTAAAACCTGACTATGCTAGCACCTGATCTCAGACTGACAGCATCTAGAACTGTGAAGGATAAATTTCTGTTGTTTATAAGCCATTAGACTGTAGCATTTTGTTACAGCAGCTCGAACAGACAAGACAACCCACAATATTTACAAAGCTAATGAATAGATAAATACCCAAAATACTGTAATTATCCAAAATCAACTGAGTCCTTAATGTGCCAGACACAGAACTACCATATTAGGCACTATTCTAAGTACCTCAGATACATGATTTCATTTGCTTTTCACAACAGCCACATGAGATAGTTATTACTCTTCCTGTTTTATACATGAGAAAACTGGGGCCCAGATAATTAAGTCTTCATAACTTACCCTCAAAAGTAGAAAAGGCATGAAATAAACACAGGCTTTCCCAGCTCCAATGGCTATGGGTTGCTCAGCACACTCTCCTGCCTGCACTACACTGGCAAGGAAGGGCTTTAAAAAAAAAAAATTTACTTATTTTGAGAGAGAGAGAGAGCAGGGGAGCAGAGAGAGAGGGAAGGAGAGAATCCTAAGCAGGCTCTGAGCTGTCAACGTGGAGCTCGACACAAGGCTCAAACTCATGAACGCTGAGATCATGACCTAAGCTGAAATCAAGAGTCAGATGCTCAACCCACTAAGCCACCCACGCTCCCCTGTAGGTGCTTTTATATAAGTGCAGAATAAGAACTGTCCAATTGTGGGGGAAGTCTGAATAATTCTGGTTAAGATGAATCCAGGTAGACTTCTTATAGAAAGTAGCATTTACACTGGGAAACTAAAATTTTTTTTAATTTAAAGGAATAAAGGAAAGGATTCCAAAGGAGTAGATGATTGTGCAGCATAAGGCAATATATTTATTTGAAATGTTTATGTTGCGGCGTCTGGGTGGCTTAGTCAGTTGAGTGTCCAACTCTTGATTTTGGCTCAGGTCAATATCCCAGGGTTGTGGGACTGAGCCCTATGTCAGGGCTCCGTGCTGTGCTTAAGATTCTCTTTCTCCCTCCCTCTGCCAGTCTCCCCTGCTAACATATGCTCTTTCTCTGTCTAGATAAATAAACAAGTAAAATGTTCATGTAGTGAAGTAAGTATATACAAGTTGAAACCCTAGTGATCTGTGACAGAAACTTGAGGGGTATTTGTTCTACCCGTATCATCAATATAGCCTGTTGGTAAGAAAGAAGGCTATAATGCAAAGAGCAAAGGATGGCACTGAATTGTACTGCATGTTACTCAGAGCTATTGAAGTGCTTCTAAAGGGCTCATCTCCATGGTGCTTGAGCATTCAGAGAGGAATAAACCAGCCACTCCTGCTGTTGTTGTATTGAGATGGTAGCGCTTGGAGAGGGGTCGGGGTAGAGAAGTGGATTTAGGAGTTGCTTCATAAGTTAACCAAGGTCGTAAAGGACTGCCAGGAAATCTCTGTAAAGAAAATACTCACAGGGGCGCTTGGGTGGCTTAGTTGGTTAAACATCCGACTCTTAGTTTAGGCTCAGGTCATGATGTCACAGTTCATGGGTTCAAGCTCGGCATCAGGCTCTGAGGTGACCGTGCGGAGCCTGCTTGGGATTCTCTGTTGCTCACTCTCTCTCTGCTCTTCCCCCACAAAAAGAAGTAAACTTTTAAAAAATTTTTCAAAGAAAGAAAATATTCACAAATGACCAGTATTATTAGCTCAAGGCAGAAGAAGAAAGAATAACCTAGAGGCAAGGTATATATGCTGGTGTAAGAACAGGCACTACCCAACCTGCTATTTTCCTTGGTCCCAACCTCTCAGAATTCCTGAAAACAAAGAAGTTGCCTGGGGCTGGTCATGCCACCTGGTGGCTAGTGCAAGAAGTACAAGTAGTTCCACCAGAATCTGTACATACATTCAGAAAAATCTCCATTCTGCCAAGAGGTACTGTTAAAACAGTAAGGTTTATGGAAGCCCTGCATCAGGCTTTGGGCTGTCAAGGAGAAACCTGCTTGGGATTCTCTCTCTCTCCCTCTCTCTCTGCCCCTCCCCTGCTCACTCTCTCAAAATAAATAAATAAACTTAAAAAAAATTTTTAAATAAGGTTTATGGAAAACAATCGGTTAAGACAGACCACTTAAAATGTATTCAACTTAATAACTGCAGCACTAACAAAAAAATAACCATCCTATGAATTAAAAGTACAAAACATTTAATCCCTAATAAATAAGTAGAGTGCTTTACTTTATAAAAGGTCGCTGGATGTAAAGGGTATAAGAACAGATTGAGGCTATTGATTTATGGAGACAAGAATTCCATACATAAAGATCAGGTAGAATTCTAACTCTAAGACAGAGGACATGGCTAAATCAAGACAAATGAATAATATGGAATAAGTCATGGGCATTCTAAACAGTACTGTGTTCCTCTGCAGCTTGCCGTGTTCAGCTGTGAGCACCCACTTTGACATTCAGCTGTTGTGGAACTGATTTAGTGGAACAAAATGATAACCTATTGGGTAAAATTGCATATGAATCAACACAACTTTTGCCTTTTTCTGACATCATTTCTCTATTAACCAATCACATACAGACTAATTTGCATATCAGAAACCCTTGTAGTAAAAGAGCTTGCAAGTCACTTTCCCTTCCCCAGGTCTCAAGGGGACCTTGACCTACTGAGCACCCTGCAAGTAATCCCCACCAGCCCCCACCCCCACTCCCATACTCACATTTGCTGCAGTCTTCAAAACATAATTCCACCTCTGGCAAGCTCTTTATAACTCTTATTTAGCTGTGTGACTCTCAGTCCACAAAGCCAGATGTAGAGAAAAATTATTTTCTGTAAATCAACTTAATTTCCTGCCAAGTTAGCAGGAAATTGATCCTAGTCATTCTTGAAGTTTTTCTCTCACTTCCTGGGAGCCATGTCAAGATTATGTGGCCCCATGCAGTGGGGCTCACATTTTGGGGGCCCTCAGTCATCTGGCCATACTGGCCTCCGTACCTCTGCAGAAATGGCTAATGTCAGGGGGACAAACCATAAAACACTCTTAAATACAGAGAGCACACTGAGGGTTGCTGGAGGGTTTTTGGGTGGAGGCATGGGCTAATTGGGCAAGGGGCATTGAGGAGGACACTTGCTGGGATGAGCACTGGGTGTATTTTGTAGAGGATGAATCACTGGATTCTACTCCTGAAATCATTATTGCACTATATGCTAACTAATTTGGATGTAAATTTTTAAAAATTAATAAATTAAAAAAAAAAAAAAAGCAATGGCTAATGTCTCCCTCACATGGTCCTTTCAGACTTGGGTTCCATCTGCTGAGTTTGTGCCTTACTTACAGAATGACAGTTTGCTTCTTGCTACCGAGATCTCTCCTCACCCTGGTCAGGCAGCTACCTCCCTCTGTCCTCACTCCTCCTGTCTAGGGCCTTGCCAACATCTTGGGGCACTGCCGCCAAGAGGTATGCAGGACCCTGGCTCCTCTTCCGTTCCTGGTGGCATCTCTTCTTAGTCCCTGGTAATCTGAACCCCTTTTCTTGCTTCTCTGAGATACTCTATTCTGCTTCACATCTTAATCTCCTTCTTATGAGTTAAGAATCTTAGTTGTAGGGGCACCTGGGTGGCTCAGTCGGTTAAGCATCTGGCTCTTGACTTTGGCTCAGGTCATGATCTCATGGTTCATGCGTTCGAGCCTCACATCAGGCTCTGCACTGACAGTGTGGAGCCTGCTTTGGTTTCTCTCTCTCTCTTCCCCTCCCTGCTCTCTTTCCCTCTCAAAGTAATTAAATAAACTGAAAAAAAAAATCTTAGTTGTAAGCAATAGCAGATACAGCTCAAACTGACCTAAAAGAAAATATATTGGCCCAGATGACTGAAAATCTAGACATAGGCTGGCTTCAGGTTGGGATTGATTTAGTCAGCCAAAAAAATTGATTGAAATATATCTTTATTGTTACTGGGCCACTCTGTTCTTGTCCCAGATGCACCAAAGAATTGGAGGCCCGAGACCAGAATGGGGAGATAGAGTTTATAGAGTTTATTGAGTAGAAAAGTACACTTTCAAGAGTGAATTTGGGCCACTGAGTACGTGGGTGGGATTATAACAATGAAGCCCACCAATGGGAAAGAAATCACTTCATTATTTATATTAAAGCAGGACTCAAGGCCCACCATAAAGTCATCAACTATTCCAAAGTAACAGCCATTAGTCAAAGTCCAGAAGAAAACCCAAGTCTCATAGGCTGAAATAGGCTAAAAGAGCCCTTCACAAAATACACCAATCTTGACTTAGATTCCTATGAAGGCCAAGTAATTCTAAAGGACAAATTTCTATCCCAATCAGCCCCAGACATCCGTTGCAAATTATGAAAACTGATATAAGAATCTGGGTCTACCTTAGATGAAATGCTGGCCACAGCCTCCATAGTCTTCTATAATCATGATCAGGAGACAGAGGTTAGGGTTGAGGAGAAGAAAAAAAGAAAGGAAGTCAGGCATGCCCAAATGCTAGCTGACTTACAAGGCAAGGCCACCTCCAAAGGCACCCTGGAAGAAAAAGACAAAAGCGAAAGTAAATGCCATATTTGCCAACAACAGGGGCATTGGGCACAAGGCTGCCATAATAAACATACTCTTCTCTCAACTGGCTATTACAAATATGGGCAACATGGGGACTGGGCTACGCATTGTCCCTTAACATGGGGGGCAACGGGGGCAAGGACCACCAGTAACCTACCAGATGATTGCCTAAGAATGAGGAGGTCTCCTCTAGTCAGCCCCACCTTCAAGGATCCACATCACTGGACTGGAGCCAACGGTGCAAATGGATGTGGCAGGTAGGCCAACTATTTCCCTACTTGATACTGGGGCCACGTATTCTGTCTTGACTTCCTTCTCCGGACCCCCACTCCCCTAAAACCTGCCTCATCATGGGAGTGTCTGGCCTACCAGCCCTCAGACATTTCACTGATCCCCTGCTTTGCATTTGGGAGAGAGAAGCATTTACCTATAATTTCCTAATTATGCCTGAATGTCCTAGCCCATTATTAGGCAGGGACCTCTTACCCTTACTTTGGAGGGCCAAGGTCATCTTTGGGCCTCATACTGGAAACTGTCTAAGGAACATGATGGGGGCTCTCTTAACATCACCTTCACCCATTGCAACATAAATACTAAAAAATTGGGATTCCCTAGTCAACCCAGATGGCTAGGATCAAGGAATCCCTGGGAGAGCAATATCAACCACACCCATTATAATTCAACTTGAGGACCCCTATTACTACCCTCATAAAAAAAACAAAAAACAAAAAACAAAAAACAATACCCTATCAAACCTGAAGCTAAACAGGGGCTACAGCCCATAGTACCAAGGTTTTAAAACATGGGCTTCCTATCCCCACAACCTCACTGTGCAACATCCCCATCCCAGCAATTTAAAATAAAAGGACAACAGCTATCACCTAGTCCAAGACTTAGGAGCCATTCATGAGGCTATTATACCCCAATAGGTACCATTTCTCCAAGCAACCTCTGGTTTATGGTCCTGGGCCTTAAAGTTGCTCTTTTCTGCATCCCATTGGCTCAACAATCCCAATTTCTGTTTGCATTCAAATGGGAACCCCCTTGTGGGCCTACCCAACAACTTACCTGGTGGGTACTCTCACAGGGATTCAGGGATAGCTCCCATCTGTTTGGCCAAGCCCTCCCTAAGGATTTACATGACTTACAACTTGAGGTGGTGGTGGCGGGAGCTATCCTCTAACATGAATATGACTTCCTTATTTGCTTCCCTACTCAAGAGGTGGCCATCCAATATACTATCCAAACCCTAAAATTTTGGCCAAAAAAGGATATAAAGTATCCAAACCCAAAGCTCAACTGATACAGCAGCTGGTGTCCTACCTGAGAGTTATCATAACCCCTGGGAGACACAGTCTCTCCCCAGAAAGAATCCAAGGCATAATTAACCTATATATACCTACCACCCAAAAGCCGCTGAAGGCCTTCTTGGGCCTGACAGATTACTACAAAACCTGGATTCCCAACTATAGACTTATTGTCCAATCTTTTTATGAGTCCCTAAAAGCCAAATCAGACTCCACTCCCCTTAATTGGGAACCTTCACAATAGTCGGCTAGGGACAATTTAAAGAGCTTCTTATGCAGAGCACCTGCAATAAGTCTACCCAACCCAGTCAAAACTTTTTAACTTTATGTCCATGAAATGGAGGGCATCATCCTGGGTATTTTAACACAAAAACTTGGGACCACTCCTCAGCCCAGGCTCTGAAGTTATGGCTATTAACCCTAGTGGGTGGCTCCAACAGTATGGCCAGCATCTGCTTTATCCCCCCTCACTCCTGCCTAACGTAGTGCCTAACACTTCTGTTCCAGGCCCTGCTCTAAGTACTGGAGATACAAGGGTGAGCAAGGTGGGTCCTCTGTTCCCAGTGGAGCTGCCATGTAATACAGAAACATTTGTCCCTCCCAAGTTCTGTTCAACTTGCACACTTGTGAGCAAATTAATGATTACTGCAGTGTGAAGCCACTGAGTTTTGGTTTGTTGCACAATGTTAAAAAGAAAACCATAGGCCCCAGATGGCGTCATTTAGGCCAAGTCACCAAACCCAGGGCTTAATACCTAATCTAACGGCAGTTTCAACCTCCCCAGAAATGTAAATCTTAACTGATGGGTCATGAATTTTCTGTTCAGCACCAATGAGGTAATTAGTCACAGGGGCCTTCTCTACCCCACACCAAAGGAAAACTGAAGTTATTCACCTAATAAAAAGCCCTTGCCCTTCCCCCCTCCCCCCCCCCCCCCAAGGAAAGGTCACCTTGCCTGGAACCTTTTTCTTTTCTTTTGCTAATAACTTTCTTGCCCCACCCTCCTTCCTTTAAAAACCTTCATTTTGTGCAACTCTCAAGAGCTCCCCTCTGCTTGTTAGATAGGATGCTGCCCAGTCCCTGAGTTGCTTAATAAAGCCAATTAGATCTTCACATTTACTAGGGTGAATTTTTGTTCTTAAACAACAACAATGGTAACGGAACACCACTTGTGAGCCCTCCCCCAAATTCTCGTATTTATTGATAAATGTAAGATTAATGCTAATGAAGTAGTTTTATCAAGGATAAACAAAGATATGCATTTTGAAATCAGAAAATAGTAATAGTAACAATAATAATAGCATCCATACTGATCAATTGCCTTTCCTTTAGGTCCATATGCACTCTTAAGTGCTTTGTTCTGAATTTCAGGGAAACTATCTTTCCCAGGCTCCTTGCCCTCTGGCTTCCAGATAGGTTTGGTCAGTGGGAGGCACAGGCATTAGACAGGAAGGAAGAAGCTGGGGTTTATCTCCATCCACCCCTCCTCCGAACCACCACTATTTCTCGTGACATCATTTCTGGCATTGGCTGCGACTCCCTGCTTCTACTACCAGCTGGACAGCCCCTCTCTCGGGGCGCCCGTTTCTGCCTGGGGTGACCCCTACTCTTCCTCACAGCCTGCCTCTGGGCTCTGCCAAGATTCTCTCCTCCATTTGTTCCTCCAGGCCAAGGGATGGTAGCTACTTGCTGCTGTGAGTGACCTCTGGGTTTTCTCACCAGACTGGCTTCTTAGCTCTTCCAACACAGGCTCCCTTTGTTGTTTGCCTTTTGTTTGAAAGGCTCAAAGTGGTTCCTATTTCCTGGCTAAACTGTGATTGATTCAATCGCTCGTATTTATTGTGTATTCTAGAAACAACTCTATTATGAAGTTACTATGATCATTTCCATTTTCCACGTGAGGGAAGGCACACAGAGATTGAGCTGCCCAAGATCACGTGTTCATACTCGGTGCCATTAATGTCTATAAGCAATGAAATACCATCAGAAATTATTTTTTAAATTTTTATTTATTTTATTTATTTTTTAGTTTATTTTTATTTATTTTGAGAGAGAGAGAGAGAGCAAGCAGGGGAGGGACAGAAAGAGAAGGAGACAGAATCCCAAGCAGGCTCTGTACTGTTAGTGCAGAGCCCGACATGGGGCTTGAACTCACAAAACAGTGAGATCATGGCCTGAGCCGAAGTCAAGAGTTGGACGCTTAACCAACTGAGCCACCCAGGCGCCCCAGAAATTACTATTTTTAAATTTATGTTGAATAAAAATAAAAGTCATTGTTAGGGGTCACTAGGAGGCCTTCTGTGGTGCTGGAAATACGTTATTATAACTGAGCCAATGTGAGCTGGTTCCTTGGTGAGTCAGAAACTGCACCAGGTTGAGTTGTTGCACAAAGAAAACTTATTTGCAGCAATAAGGAGATCACAGGGAATGGCTTCCAAAGCTGTGACTCCCTGGTTCCTTTTCTTTTTTTTTTTAAGTTTTATTTTATTTATTTCGAGAGAGACAGAGACAGTGCAGGTGGGGGAGGGGCAGAGAGGGAGAGCGAGAATTCCAAGTAGGGTCCGTGCTGCCAGCGCAGAGCCAGACAAGGGGCTCGAACCCATAAAACCGTGAGATCGTGACCTGAGCTGAAACCAAGAGTCAGATGCTGGACAGACTGAGCCACCCACGCTCTTCTGAATGGATTCCTTTTGTTTAGGGTTAGGATGAATATTTAGATGAGGAAGTCTTTTCATCTTAGGTAGATAGAGGTGGCCATAAGGTCAAGTAAGTGCCTTAAGAAAACATGCCTAATACATACATTGTATGTTATGTAAATGAGGCTGAGGCTCCTGCTTGGGTGGAGATTTTAGTATCATAATGAAGTAAAGCTGATTGTAGGTCCTTCCAGAGGTCACTCCATGGTCCATCTGCACAGGCGCAAGTAGGGGGCTTGATGGGGTTTAGCTCAAAAGGTCTGGGTGGCCTGGGCCTGCGGGAGGTCTTGTCAGGGCAGTGGCCATCACCTGCAGGGTGGTTTTGGGTTTCATTTGCTTGAGTTACGAGGTAAGCCAGAAGGAAGAGCTTAAGGAAAAATGTCAGACAACGGTTAGTATATACAAGCAGGTTGGCAGTAAATGTCAAGTCTTGGGGTCTAGCTGGTGACACTATTTGAGCTGGGGCTGGTTACATGAAAGTGATCACTTTGTGAACACTCAGCAAGCTGTACATTGATTTGGGCATTTTTCTGTATGTTATATTTCAGTAAAAATTTTAGTCTTTATAAATATTTCAGTTTTTGAAATCTTCAGAAATCTCTAACTCCTCATTAAATCTAAAATTCCCAAATGTTAAATTTCAAGATCCATTATTTCTTCTTTAATTTTAGAGATTAGAGTTCCACTTTCAATTCAAGTGCGCATTATAAATAGTTTTCGTGGAAAAATTATGTGCCACACATATGCTAGGTGTTGGGAATGTAACTGGACATAAACACAGTCCTTACCCCGGTAGAGCCATGGGGAAGACCACATTGAAAAGGAATCCCAGTCCAGATGTGAGTCCTACCCGAGAGGAAGTTTATTAGAATCTAGGGGCTTATGAAGAAGGGAGTTAAGCCAAATGGAACTGAAACTAAGACCTGAGGCTAAAGGTGGGGGCGGGGGAGGGGAAGGAGACCGGCAGAAACAATGCCAGGGTAAAGGTCGGGCACTGAGAACAAGCAGGAAGTGAAAGGCTACTGAGCAGCAGAACGGGAAAGGTGGGGAATGGTAGAAAGGAAGGCGTACACAGAAAGATCAAGCAGAGCAGCAAACACCACATTTTAGAAATGAATTTTCTGGCAGAAAAATGGTATCAGTGGCTACCAATGTCTCTCAAGTTGGTGTGCAAGGAAATACTAGAGATGCTTGGAATGACAGGATGTTAGAGATCCATCTTTCCTTGTAGCAGTGAGATGAGACCCTACCAATTCCCCCCACCATCACCATCTCATTGGGAGGAGAGATGGAGGTCATAGTAAACCGAGGACAGGATTTGAAAGTGGTGGGGGTGAGGAGTTACAGAGTAGAGGCTCCAAACCTTGAGCCGCTGTTATCATTATGCCTCTCGTCTCAAGGACACACTTGTTGATGTCCAGTCAGCTTTTTTGCTTTCATTACACACAGATGGCCACTATCTTTGTGTCCCAGGCAAGCTCTCCTTCCCCATTCCTGCTTTACAAAGAACACAGCATAAAAGTGATCCTGGGCAGTGTTCTCTCCTTAAAGCAAATACATACCAATAGTGAAGACTTAAAGACTGAGCGGATAGCAAAGACAAAAATAAAAATGT